>NC_068321.1:2259419-2559419 GCF_025860055.1 Xyrauchen texanus | reverse complement strand
TACTTTGGCAAACACCTCCAATGAGCAATTGGCATATATGAATTCACTGTAGAAGCAATAAAATCAATGCTATGAAATACACACACAAGTTCAAAAACAGCACATAACTAATTAATCATTTCAAGAAATAGTGGTAACACTTTGCATTAATGTTCCCTTTGTTAAGGGTTTATAAATGGGTTCATTAATGACTAATAAGTCATTTACAAATGCATTCTAAATCATTTATATGCAGTTACAGCTACATGCATAAAAAGGGTGACTTTTATCCAATACTTGCCAAATAGTGTGAGCATTTTAGCATACATGTTTTAGTTTAATAACATATTATGTTATTACACAAATTATTGTATTGTGCTTGTACATATGTAATACATCATTCAAATATTCACAGTGTAGGTTGGAAATTGAGCCCCTAGGATAATGACATCAACAAAAGCTTATAAGAGTCAGGAGTTGGCAAACCTGGCATTCAGTTAATGAAACAAGACTGGAGGTGTGGGTTAGAGATACTTTGACTTATAAAAAGCACTCAAACATTTTGAGTTTGCTATTCACAAGGAGTATCTTCTGATGTGGACTCGCAAAAAAGAGAGCTCAGAAGACTTACGATCAAGAATGCTTGGTTCGCAAAAAGCTGGAAATGGTTACAAAGTTATATCAAAGAGCTTAGATATTCATCTGTCTACAGTTGGACAAATTGTCTGTTAATGGAGATGATTTAGTATTGTGCCTACTCTCCCTATAAGTGGCCATCCAGCCAAGATGACTCAAATGGCACACTGGAGAATGCTCAGTGAGGTAAAAAAGAACCCTAGAGTGACAGCTAAAAACTTGAAGGAATGAATGAAACTGGTTAACATCTCTTTTCATGAGTCTACTATACGGAAAACATTAAATAGCCATGGTGTCCATGGCAGGACACCATGAAGGAAACCACTCCTTTCCAACAAAAACATTGCAAGTTTTCCTAAGACTACCTTGACATTCCACAACGCAACTGGGATAATGTTTCATGGACTGATATAACTTTTGAACTGAATAGTTTGAGAAGAACAAACAGCACTATGTATGGTGTAAGAAGGGCACTGCATACCAACATGAAAACATTCAATGGTGAAATACGGTCGAGGGACCATCATGATTTGGGGATGATTTGCTGATTCAGGGCCTGGACCACTTGACATCATCGAGAGAAAAATTAATTCCCAAGTTTATAAAGATGTCCTACAGAATAATGTCAGGGTGGCTGTGCGCCTGCTGAAGCTCAGTAGAAGTTTGTTGATGCAGCAGGACACTACAGCAGTGTTTCCCAACCACTGTGCCAAATTTTGCAAAGCCAAATTCCAAACATTACAAGTAAACACGCCACGAAGACAGACAGAAAACATGAACAAGTGCTTGAAAAGGAAATATATTGACGATGGTAAGCTTATGCGGGATAGTAGTGTGCCGTAGAATTCTTTAAGTCATGAAAAGTATGCCGTGCAAGACAAAAGGTTGGGAAACACTGCACTACAGAATGGCTTCAAAAAAAGAAAATCTACTTTTGGAGTGGCCCAGACAGAGCCCAGACCTTAATCCAATAGAGATGCTGTGGAATGCCTTCAAGAGAGCCGTTCACACCAGACATCCTAAGAATATGGCTGAGCTGAAGCAGTTCTGTCAGGAAGAATGATCCAGAATTCCTTCTGAACGTTGTGTAGGTCTAATCTGCAGCTACTGGAAACACTTGGTTGATGTTATCACTTCCAAGGTAGGATTGACCAGTTATTAATTCCAAGGGTTCATTGACTTTTTAATTTGCATTTAAATTGAGTCATTTAGCAGACACTTTTATCCAAAGTGACTTACAAATGAGGAACATAGCAAGCAATATGTCATACAAAGTTCAACAACATATACAGTGTTGTACTGCCAAGCTTTCAACATGGCTTTTTTTATTTTATTTCTTTATTTTTTGTGTGTGTACAGTAAGTCCAGGTTAAGTTCAAGAGTAAGTGCATGTAATGTGGATTGGTTAAGTGCTCGCAGAGCAGATGTGTTTTCAGCTGGTTCATGAATGTTGAGATGGTATCATCAGATCGTGTGAAGGTTGGAAGCTCATTCCACTACAGAGGAACAGAGAAAGTGAATGATTGTGAAATAGAATTTGAGCCTCCATTTTTCCACAGCACCGTGAATGTTTAAAGGGATTGTTACACACTTTTTAATGGGGATAGCTCGCCCAATTAGTTGCAGCAGAGATATACAGAGACTCACAATGTGGCTGGCATTCCACAGGTGTGCCAAAATTTATTTGCAGCATCACATGAAATTTGCAGTTAGCAAATACTCCATTGTCAACAGTGTTACTTAATAAACAAAATATCTAAAAAAGAGTAACATAAATGTGAAAAGCTCCTGTGGCCCACAGACATGCCGTGTGCACAGCTTGCGATCACTAGTAGAACAGTAAAGATCACGCTGCTCTTATGGGGCTTTTCCACTGCACGGCACAACTCGACTCTGCTCGCTTTTTTGGGGGGGGTTTCCACTGTGGATAGTACCTGGTACCTGATACTTTTTAGTACCACCTCGGTTGAGGTTCCAAGCGAGCCGAGCCGATACTAAATGTGACGTAAAAATCCTGCACATCCCTGATTGTTCAGGGAGAATCGTCACTACCAGCGTCACTGGATTTCCGACATGTGACCTCAACCTGCTAGTTTTAAAGTTAGCAACAGCAATAAAAGTATGATTTGTTCATGCGACTTTCTAATTGTAAAAAGAAATGGCTGTGTGCAAAACCACGCCATGGTCAATAAACGAGGTGCAGACGGTCCACTCGTTAGCGATGAGCGAAACGAAAAAGTCTCTCAGGACATGTCTCAGCTGTTGGCCCAACACGGGTACCAACAGTGTAGGGAAAAGTTATAAAAACTTAAAAGTGACTAAAACTATTAAGGAAAAGTGGAAGTGGTTTGACCAAATGGACACTATCTAAATCGGCGAGCAATGGGAGGGAGAGTGCCCTGGACTGGCGTTGATCCACGATGGAGGATGGTATGTTTTGTTATGTTAACTCTATATTCTGCTTGAAAGCTTCACTTTATTTAGTTGACCAGCTACTGGAAGCTTGCTTCTAAAACAACCAGGCCAATTTAACTGTTACACTTGTGTAAAATCACCATGCCACAACTGCTTTATGCAGCACAATGAGCTAGTAGCTAACAGCTAGCGGTTGTGTTATTGTTTTGGAACCGTAACATGCAGTGGAAAAGTGCCATTAAAGAAGCAGTACCAAATTCTACCTGTTAAAAGATGTTCAATAAAGACATGAAAGATTATAATTGTTTGTGTGTTGTTATCTTATGCACATAGTGTTTGTCTAAACTTGTGACTTTGATGAAGATGAGATCACATTTTATGACCAGTGCAGAAAACTCAATTTCGAAGGGTTCACATACTTTTTCTTGCCACTGAACATTAATTTGTCGATTGATCAAAAACATATCATGCTCTTATTCATGATTTGTGTCACGATGCAAAAAATCATAGATTGTTATAGTGAGATTAAAAAGAGAGATTATGTATAAAATATATACCTTGAATGCACTGTACTGAATGATGACCGTGGTTTGATGAAAGTATCTACCAAATTAATATATGTAAATGTAGAATTTAAACCAGACAGCTTCTAAGGCTGATAAATGTTTTAGACAACATTTACCATGTATTTGCATACTTCATAACTGAGGTTTTAAAATCAGATGGGTTGGTGAAAGCACCCATCTCCATCACATGCTGTAAATAAGTTCCCTTACGAGGGAACTCGCGATGCGTCGATGACGCTTTGGGAACGCCTTTGCGTGAACGCCCCTGAAGCACGTATGTCAACTAGTCCGATGGAATGAATGAACGCCACGGGCGGGTGACGTCATGACCAGGAAAGGATATAAGCACATCCGGTGCGTTACTCGCATTAGCTTTTGTGCCTCAGCAAAGCGCTCTGTGTCAAAACTGTCTGTATTATTTATTGTTGTCTGTCTCTCTTTATATTGATATTATGGCGAAACAACTATTTAAAGCCTGTGCTTCTCCTTGCCCTCGTTATATCACGGGTGGAGATACACATGAGCTTTGTGTAGTTTGTTTGGGAGTGGAGCATGCGATGTCAGCTTTCGAGGGGGCTGACTGTCACCATTGTGAGCGTCTGCCGCTCCGCATGCTCCGCTCCCGTCTGTCCGCATTTGAGGATGATGGACAGGCTCGCGAACCTCAGGGTTCTGGACCTGCAGCTGTCGAGGCAGCTCGGAGACGGCTCACTGGGGGTTCGCAAATGGATCTCTCCGAGGGATCCATTGCTCTCTTGCCGGTGTCGGAAGCCCGCGCTGCGGCTTCTTCCGCCCGGGAAGAGAGCCCGATGCTTCGGTGCTCTAGCTCTGAGGAGGTGGAGTTACTGAGCGTTTATGAGAGTGACACAAACACTAACACAATAGGGGGAGAGGATTCGCCTCCCTCTCCCCAGCATATGAGGAGATTATTGAGGTGATAACTCATGCTGTTAATAAATTAAATGTTGACTGGCCAGCAGAAAAGAGATACTCATCCTAAAAGCAATTTAGACGAGCGTTTTCTCACATCTAATGTTTCATCTCAACCGGGACCTTCCATTTTTCCGGATCTAAATAGTGAGCTATGTAGATCATGGAATAAACCATATTCGTCTTTTTAACCCCCATGTTCACACATATTCAAATATAAAGGGGCTGAAAGATTTTGGTTATGGGTCGATGCCCCCAGCTGAATAGACGCTCGCTAGCTATCTGTCTCCTGGGTCAGCATTGTCCCTGAAGGATCCCGTGTTGCCGAATAAACCACTAAAAACCACATGCAATTTAGTGGGTAAGGTTTATACGGCAGCAGGTCAAGCTAGAGCCTGTCTGCACACGATGGCAATGCTCCAAGCCTATCAAGCAGATCTGCTGGGGGATATCGATAGGAGTGAGGGAGTTAGTCCCGACGAAATTCGAGAACTTCGTCGGGCTACAGATCTTTCTCTCAGAGCTACGAAGGAGACCGCCCGTGCTATTGGGCGGTCTATGGCAGCCGTCGTAGCTACTGAGAGACATCTTTGGTTAAATCTTGCAGAGATTAAAGATAAAGAGCGGGCTTTTCTTTTAGATGCCCCTGTGTCTCCCTCTGGTCTCTTCGGTGACTCGGTGAATACGGTTGTTGAAGATTTCTAGAAAATAAAAAACAATCTGAGGCTTTTAAAAAATTCCTTCCTCGCCGAGTCCATCCCCCTGGGGATGCTGGGCGTGAGCATCCCCAGCCAAGCTCCTCGCACCGTGTGCAACAGAAAATAAGTGTTGCGTCTCGTGCTCCCCCAAAATCTTGGGGACCGAGCCAACACTCTCGGCCGAAGTCGGCTAAGTCTAAGCCGGATCTGAGGACTGTACTTACGGCTAAGAAGGTTTCGGCTCAAAAAAATAAAAAAGGGTCCTGATGCTATGTACGTCAGACCATCGAGGACAGCCCCAACTGAGGTGGAGCGGTGTACACCTCAGAATACGGTGCCCGCTCCACTTCGGGGTCCTCATGGGACCAGTCTGCCAACCCCACCACCCTTGGTGCTTCGGGGCGCAGTGGTATCCAGCGGAAGTTTGGCGCAATGTCGACTCGACGTTGTGTTGGATGTGAGCCCTCTGAGGGGGGTCCAAAAACAGTCAGTTCGGTTGTTTCCTGCCAATATGCTTCAGGTCACCGAAGTGGCTGTTCCTTTAACAGGGTGGAGCGGTGTACACCTCAGAATACGGTGCCCGCTCCACTTCAGGGTCCTCATGGGACCAGTCTGCCAACCCGCCACCCTTGGTGCTTCGGGGCGCAGTGGTATCCAGCGGAAGTTCGGCGCAATGTCGACTCGACGTTGCGTCGGACGTGATCCCTCTGAGGGGGGTTCAAAAACAGTCAGTTCGGTTGTTTCCTGCCAATATGCTTCAGGTCGCTGAAGTGGCTGTTCCTTTAACAGGGTGGAGTGGTGTACACCTCAGAATACGGTGCCCGCTCCACTTCGGGGTCCTCATGGGACCAGTCTGCCAACCCCGCCACCCTTGGTGCTTTGGGGCGCAGTGGTATCCAGCGGAAGTTCGGCGCAATGTCGACTCGACGTTGCGTCGGACGTGAGCCCTCTGAGGGGGGTCCAAAAACAGTCAGTTCAGTTGTTTCCTGCCAATATGCTTCAGGTCGCCGAAGTGGCTGTTCCTTTAACAGGGTGGAGCGGTGTACACCTCAGAATACGGTCCCCGCTCCACTTCGGGGTCCTCATGGGACCAGTCTGCCAACCCCGCCACCCTTGGTGCTTCGGGCGCAGTGGTATCCAGCGGAAGTACGGCGCAATGTCGACTCGACGTTGCGTCGGACGTGAGCCCGCTGAGGGGGGTTCAAAAACAGTCAGTTCGGTTGTTTCCTGCCAATATGCTTCAGGTCGCCGGAGTGGCTGTTCCTTTAACACCAGAGGCCAGTCTCGAGAGACTGGTACCCTTAGTACGGTCTAGCTCTGTCACCCCGCACGTTCACGAAGTGCGTAGATACAGCTCTGGCCCTGCTCAGGCTGCAGGGCATACGCATTCTGAACTACATCGACGACTGGCTGATTCTGGCAGAATCAGAGCAGTCAGCGGTTCGGCATCGAGATGTCGTTCTCGCTCATAAGAAGAAATTGGGGTTGAGACTCAATGCCAAGAAGAGTGTGCTTTCTCCATTACAGAGAACCACTTTCCTTGGTGTTGTATGGGATTCAGTCACGATGCGGGCCACACTATCGCCTGTTCGTGTAGCTGCTATCATCACAGCCACAAAAGAGTTGAAGCTAGGCCAGTCACGCACTGTGAAACAGTTCGAGAGACTGTTAGGCCTCACGGCAGCAGCATACAATGTGATCCCCTTTGGCCTGCTGTACATGAGACCTTTGCAGTGGTGGCTCAGGACCAGAGGGTTCTCCCCGAGGGGGAACCCACTTCGTATGATCAAGATCACGCGGCGGTGCATCCGCGCCTTGATTATATGGAGGAAACATTGGTTCCTGTCCCAGGGTCCGGTGCTGGGAGCTCTTTGCCATCGAGTTGCTATCTCGACAGACGCTTCTCTCACCGGCTGGGGAGCGGTAATGGAAGGCCGCTCAGCTCAGGGTCTGTGGAGGAACCATCATCTCTCTTGGCGCATACATTGCCTGGAGATGATGGCCGTCTTCAATGCGTTGAGTCATTTCCTCCCAGATCTGAGGGGCCATCATGTGCTTGTCCGTACAGACAACACATCGGTGGTCTCTTATTTAAATCGACAGGGGGGTCTGTGCTCACTTCCACTCTGCAAACTGGCGCACCAGATCCTCTTGTGGTCCCTGGGTAAAATAATCTCCCTGAGGGCAGTGTATATCCCAGGGTACCAGAATATAGGAGCAGACACCCTGTCGAGGCAGGTGCTGAGGCCAGGGGAATGGAGACTCCACCCTGAGGCAGTGGAGCTCATTTGGGAATTTTACGGCCAAGCAGAAGTGGATCTGTTTGCGTCTCAGCTTACGACGCACTGTCCACTTTGGTTCTCCCTCACGCAACCAGCCCCCTTGGGGTTGGACGCTATGGTACAGACGTGGCCGAGGCTACGTCTGTATGCATTTCCCCCTGTTGCTCTGCCCCCAGGAGTTCTGGAGAGAGTCCGCCAGGACGGAGTAAGTCTATTATTAGTAGCTCCACGCTGGCCGAGTTGAATTTGGTGTGCGGACCTAATTCATCTCCTCAACGGCCCTCTTTTCGAGGTACCCGTCAGGAGAGACCTTCTGTCTCAGGCAGGGGGCACAACATTTCACCCCCGACTGGAGATTTGGAACCTATGGGTTTGGCCTCTGAGGGGGCCCAACTTTTAGAGAGTGGTCTCTCGACTGAGGTCGGTGAGACCATTCTTAGCTCCAGAGCTCCAGCCACGAGGAAATTATATACACTTAAGTGGAAAGTTTTCACGTCTTGGTGTCACCAGCATCAGCGAGATCCAGTTAACTGTTCAGTCAACACAGTACTTGAGTTTCTCCAGTATCGTTTTACATCAGGTTCATGTCCTTCTACCTTAAAGGTTTACGTGGCGGCCATTGCGGCTTTCCATGCCCCTGTGGGTAGGACATCTTTGGGTCGAGACCCCTGATTATTCGTTTCCTTCAGTGGCACCTTGAGGCTGAGGCCTGTGGTTATTGTACTGCAGGCATTCTGTCCTCCTCCGTTTACATCTTCGGACCAGGAAAAACTGAATCTCTTGTGTCCAGTGCGAGCACTGGACACTTATGTCCACAGGGCTGCCCCGTGGAGAAGATCTAATCAGTAAGTGGATAGCTGAGGCTATTTCGCTTGCATATGAGTCCTCTGGCCAGCCGTGCCCTTCGGTGGTCAGAGCTCACTCTACTCGAAGTATGGCGGCCTCTAAAGCCCTCGTATCAGGAGTTTCCCTTCAGGAGGTTTCTGATGCGGCAGGTTGGTCCTCGCCGCTAACTTTTGTGAGGTTTTATAGCCTGGACCTGGAAGCTGCCTCAGGATCCCAGGTGCTTTTTACTGATTTGCCGACAGTTTTTATTATCTGGCATTTTGTAATTATGGCGTATTGGGTATTATCGTTCCCAAAGCGTCATCGACGCATCGCGAGTTCCCTCGTAAGGGAACGTCTCAGGTTACGACTGTAACCCTAGTTGCCTGAGAAGGGAACGAGACGATGCATCGCCCTGCCATACTTCCTGCATCCCTGCGATCGACTTTGCTTCGGCTCTAAAAGCTAACGCGAGTAACGCACCGGATGTGCTTATATCCTTTCCTGGTCATGACGTCACCCGCCCGTGGCGTTCATTCACTCCATTGGACTAGTTGACATACGTGCTTCAGGGGCGTTCACGCAAAGGCGTTCCCAAAGCGTCATCGACGCATCGTCTCGTTCCCTTCTCAGGGAACTAGGGTTACAGTCGTAACCTGAGACGATTTTTTGTTCCACACATATTCTGCTGCGAATAAATGAGCTCAGCTGCATGTGGTTTTATCTGAATTGTTTTTCTCATCAAAATGTTTAATATTTCCATATTGTCTGTGGAGATGCAGCACTGCTGCCTGGATTTATTACGCTCCACAATAACAGCAGTTCCCTACAGGCGAGAAACCATGTCGCACCCCTCATCAAACTCATTTACTAAACACAGACTAATTCTCTTCTCTGTGTTATCTCAGTTTGGAGATTGCTGTGGACGAGTACAGCAGATGTTGTTTTGGTCAGTCCTGTGCCAAAAGAGAATATTTTAGACATAAAAACATTTATTAAACATCAATACTCTCTCATGGATGAGGATAAGCACTGTGACTCAGTGACACTATTAAAACATTGCTTCTTTTTTATTTGTTGAGCGGAACAATATGTCAGCCTTTGACTCAACCAATGGCGGGAGTTTGGTGGAATATCTGTTTGTCTGTACAATGGAGGACAATTGTTTGAAAACAGTTAAGTTTCGAAACTCCACGTGGAGCTGCAGAAATGACACAATGCAGCTTTAAAGTCAACAGGAAATGGCATTCACAACCCATTGCACACCCAACATTATACATTTATGAATGAAACAGAACAAGACAAAATGTATGTTACGACTTGGAGTGGGAAAAGTGGGCAATTCATACCAGAATGATATACTTCTCATACCAGAGTCATTGGTATTTGCAGTTTTTGTCATAACCACTGGCCAAAATGTACCACATTTTGATGAAATATAATATAGACAAATAATAATAATTATCATTACTGTATTAGTAATAAAGTGCATTGATGAACTGTGGACAAGATTGTGTATTAATGAAGTAAATAGGGTCAAGGTTGATTTCACTGAGAAAGACTCCATCTAAAATGTTAGTAGCCTACTAGCTGTTGTAGGAGCAGGTGGGCATGTACTCATGTTGTCTGCCCCGTGTTTTCCGTTTCACCCTGCACTGATCACATTCCATGTCATGTTTTCCTTGTTGTCCGCCCCGAGTCTCACTGTCCTTGTAGAAAACTACAATTCCCTCAATTCCCGGCCTCCCTCACTGCCTGCACTCATCATTGTTCTCACCTGTGTCTCGTTTAGTCTTTATTGTGTCCTTGTGTATTTAAACCCTGTTTGTTCCTCCATTCCCTTGTCAGTCGTTGTATGTGATGTTCCATGTTTCCAATGTTTTATGCCTGCTCTTGTTCCCTTGTTTGATCGTTCGTGGATGTTTCGTGTTCGTGTGTTTTATTTCATTTTCCCATCGTGGACCTTTAATTTGTTCCAGTGTTAGTGTTCTTTTCACCCGTGTGTTAGTTTGTGTTTGAGTTACTTTTCCCATCGTGGACCGTTTATTTTTGTTCCAGTGTTTTGTGTTCCTCTTATTATTTAATAAAACTGCATTTGGATCCGCACCTCTCGTCTGTCTTGTCCTGCTTCCACACCATTCGTGACACATGTGAACTCATTGTGTAGTTTTATATTTTTATATATAAAAGCTTATGTTATGTTAATTTAATCTAGATCTGAGCTGGCTATAACCTTAATCTGTGTCTTGCAGGTAAATTTTAGATGAAGTGTGAAATTATTTTAGTGCCAAAATTCTTTCTCCTATCCCCGCCTATATTCAGAGACAACTCCTGTATAAGTAAGCCATTTGTAGGATGACTTCCCCAAAAAGTGCATCACCGTGGCTCTATTGTTTGAGCATCCTGACCAATGGTGCATTTCCCATACAACTACATATCTCACTGCTTAACCACCATAATCCGATGCATTGATGGAGAAATGAACTTGCCTGTCACAACTGAAACTGTTGTAACTATGTTAAACAATGTTTAAACAACTATTCAAACAATGTTGGTTTAACAATACAGCTGTTGTTAATGAAGTTACATAGGGGGTGGAGTAATAACTTCTGTAGATTAAAATGTATAATAGCTCATGTAAATGTACACCAGAAAGCTGTGTGCACAGTGCGCTGCAATATGGGTTTCCCTCAACATCAGACTTCATGGTTCCCCCGACACACTTGAGCACAAAGGCACATGTACAGTCTTCAAAAACCTGTAAGTACAGCACATGTGCATTTACATGGACACTAGGGATGTGCCCAAAGCCGAAAACCTTATTCGGAAAGGCACAAATAATGACTACGGATAATGGATTCATATTTAGAAACGACATTTTAAATAAACAAATAAAAACAGAATTTATGAATCTGTGCAGCCAATATTTCTAAAGTCTAAACCTTATGACTGAAAATGCACACGGTGTGATTTCAGATTGAATGAACGAGTGTCGACTCCACTTGGGGTCTCTGCTAATTGAATCACACGATTCACACGTGATTCTGATGTATTTATTTATAGAATAAACCTGAGAGCAACATGAAATTCCTGACCTGAAGTGATGATTTCACAAAACAAGTGTTGACCACATATACATCCATACCAAGATTTTATTCCGAAAATGTTGAAACGCTCCATAAAGGTTTAAATGCTGCATAGAGTATTCATCTAATAGGAGAAACCGCGGTGCTGTTTGCTAATGTTTGTGGGAACTACGTGTATCGCTTCTACTCAAATTTACAATAGAATCACTCACATCAAAGAACTAGGCTCTAAGAGGAAATACAAAATGTACAATTTTGTATTTCGCTGTGGGGCAGTGGGGCTCAGTGGTTGAGGCTCAGGGTTACTGACCAGAAGGTTGGGGGTTCAAGTCCCAGCACCACCAAGATGCCACTGTTGTGTCCTTGAGTAAGACACTTAACTCCAGGTTGCTTCGGGGGGATTGTCTCTGTAATAAGTGCACTGTAAGTTGCTTTGGATAAAAGCGTCTGCCAAATGCATAAATGTAAATGTACAATTTATTGAAGCATACAAATGAGCTCCAACTTTACAATATATATTTACAAATAAAACGAGCCCAACAAAAATGTTATTGTGAAAGTAGGCCTAATCATCATCCTACTACCTGGGTAGTGTATGTTTTAGCATGCTTATCTGATTCCGTTTAAATTGGTTTAGTGAAGAGAGTTCAATTTCTCCACAGAAGACCAGTAGATCTTCAGGCCGAACAGCCTCTGAACAATCTTTCATTAGAATCACTGGGACAGGCTCGCCATGTTGAGTTCAATTAGCCACGTGGAAGGAGAGACCACGTGACAAAAAAAACAAAAAACATGTGCACATACATAGTTGTGTAATCATTACCAAACACTCAATAAATGGTAAATGGTCTGCACTTATATAGCACCTTCTATTAACCTTAGAGGTTACCAAAGCACTCTACACTGTGTCCCATTCATCCATTCACACACACTCACACATCAATGATGGCAGAGCTGCCATGCAAGGTGCTATCCAGCCATTGAGAGCAATTGGGGTTCAGTGAACATAAAAACACGCCCACATAAAACATGCTTTTCAAAACAATCTTAACAAGAGACCAATTTCTCTTCAGTTATCTTCCTTCAATTAGCATGAATATGGTTTTTTACACATTGACATTCATGAGAATATATATGATATTCATGTAACATGTTGCTGTTACATGAAACTCTGTATTAAATCAATGAATTAAATCAAGTATTTTAACATGTGAAATATGTGATAACTTATAATTAACCAAATCAATGATGCATTTCTATTCACAAACACACAATGGCACTTGCAGCACACATTTCATGAAAATATCACATATAGGCATCATTAAAGATCACACTGACTGGTTTTAAAAGCAATTTTGCGAAACTTTTGACAAGTTTACAATTAATTTAATCAGCAATTGTATTGATGAATATGAAACTCACCAGAGCTCATAAAAATGGTAGAAAATAAAGAAAATGCAAGGCTGCTTTGACGGATTACATCTGGGAAAACCAAGAAAAATGAGACATCATTCCCGATAGAGCTGATGTTGTTTGTGTTGCCAGAAAGCGTTTGAGTCACTTTTCCAAAGCTGCTAAAAGTTCCAATTAAATGTTAAAAGTAGGTAAATTTGTTGATAGATGCTTTTTGTAAAATTGCCAGGGTAGTCTGAAAAGTTGCTAAATCTTCCACCAAAATTGGGAAATTGGCATCACTGATTAAGATCCGCAAGAGCATACTCTACAGGTGAAAACAGAACCACACCCATTTCACTTCAAATGAACCCTTTCTGGCAATGATTATATTGAATGGGTTACATACGGTTTCGGGAAACACCAAATTGTTGAACTATGTTGGTATCGATGGAACTTGCGACAATACTTCGCTAACAATGGGAGAAGCATCCCAGTCCGACAAAGCAACATTGACTCAACCAATGGAGTGTGTTTGGGGGTGGGACTATGTGTTTTGCTGTCCAATAGAGCTGTTCAGCCACAGTGTCAATAAGTAGCCGGAAGGCTAATAAACCATGTGTTCCCTCAGGAATTTCCTATGTAGAATAGGAAGTTTCGTATTATGAGTAAAATCAGATCTGTTGTGAAAATTACTTCTAGAACATGAATTAGACACAGCCATACCTCAGTTATGGATTTTGAAGCTGTTGTGTTTTTTTTAAATGCATGTTGCTAACCTGTTGTTAAATAAAAACAACAACAGTCATCCATTTCGTAAAGCACGTAGCTTGCATGCTCATGGTTGTTGTTGACTGTAATTAGCATTGTGAAAGCAACATGCATTTTTTAAAAACACAGAAGCTTCAAATTTAACGTTTGAAGTATGACTGTGTTTAATTTATGTTGTAGAACAAAATGTTTAAGTCTCTTCAAGTAATCTTAACAACAGGCCTTATTTTACTGATGAATATAACACTGTCTTTATAAAAACCCATCGCTCAAAAATGCAAATTGTCTTCCGGGTTTTTAGACTACAACCTGAAGAGCTCCACGATAGAAAGTCAGAGTGTTTGGCAAAGACATTACATTAATATACTCCTATCCCTATTTATTCCCCCAGCATGGAAACCTCATAAGCTTTGGGTGACGTGCGTAGAGCTGTTGCCATAAACATATCAGCACACATGAAGGTGCTAACACATCAACAACTGACATTAAACACCAACAAATTAAGAATCAGAACTAATACAAAAAAGAACAGTTAGAAAACCAAATATTTTGTAAAGTGATTTGTAAGTTCTCATATAAATATACAACTTTAAAAAAAACACTTTTGTCTTGGGTCCAGAATTTGAGACGCTTTTGATGGCCATTGGTGAGCACTTCGTCTCGCTATTTCACAGCTTAGTTTAGTGTGAAAGGGCCTTAACTCTAAGGCCTCGATTTACTAAGATCTCAAATAACTGGTGCTAATTTGCTTGTGCAATCTATGAAATTGCGTGTGCACGTTGTGGCCGTTTTGCGGGTGATTTACAGCAGTGTTAACGTGTGTGTGCATTTATGTGTTGCTGAAAAGCATTAGTTGGTATGTGGTGTGTGGGAGCGGCTAAAACGTCCAACATATTTTTATACTTTTTCAGTGCCACACACCAACTAATGTTATTCATTAAAGCATAAATGCTCACACACGTAAACACTGCTGCGCGCGTCTACCCCCACGCCTGTAAATTGCATATTCATGTTGGGGAAACCCGCAAAAATTTACAAGACGTGCTATTTTTTGCATCTGAAAGACCCAAGACTATGTTAGTAGATCAGCCCGGATATTTTTTCAGAACGCTATCAAGTTGGCACTTATTTATACATGCAAATCTTTAGTAAATCTAGGCCTTTTTTGCAAATGTAGTATCTTGCTAGCCAGGTGTCATGCCAAATGTTGGCTCCCTGTGTTCTTATGTTTAGGGGTAGGTGTAGGAATGGGCTTTAGTGATAGGGACTAATGACGGTTTGGGTTAGGGTTGGGTGTACGGATAAGGGCCAATCAGGTAGCAGGAAGTAAGAATTTGGCGTCAAATTTTGGCACAACAACAGCATTGCGTGGGTGATATTGGGGGCATGAACATTCCTAGAATGATGACGCTTGACTAGAATTCAGCTCATTGGGTCTTACTTTATATGAAAACAGTCCGATTTCCCATGCGATTAAGTTGGATGATCTCTGCAATTCAGCTTTAATTTAACATAAATAAAAATTTGACAAATCGTTTGTTAACAGTGTTCAACACTCTAAACAAGAAATGTAGAGAAATATTTAAAAAAGGTGAGAGAGAATTGTGTTTATTGGTTGGATTCACTCCAGTCTGTTTTGCTACTGTTCTCCAGTGTAATAATAATAATAAAAAAAAACATTACCCTCCATGCGGCATTGTGCTTGCTGTGCCAAGGGCAAAATACTGCAATACTGGATTAATCCAGGGACACAAACCAAGCGGACTTGTGACTGAGCGACATTACCAATGCGTTTGTGATTATGTGTGTGTGTGTGTGTGTGTGTGTGTGTGTGTGTGTGTGTGTGTGTGTGATTTTATATGTGTGTGTGTGTGCATGCATGACTGCATGCTCGCACACGTGTCCCACCTTGACAGCTTGGTTATTGACTTCAAATCCATGCTGTCAAAATAATGAAGATGAACTCCAAACAGACCAACAGTCTAAATATGTTTAATCCTAAAACAGATGTACTGTAAATGGTTCACTATTTCATTAGGGATATGCCCAAAGCCAAATACCTTTTTCAGAATGGCACGAAAAATTACTCTAAAAAGAATAACAAATTCTACCGAATAATAGAAAAATATTTGTTAGACACATTATCCAACAAGCACAGGGACAGAGTGATTTTTAAATAAACATATATAAAATTACAACACAATGATGAGACTCTGAAGCCAATATGACTTAAGTGTAAACTATAGTCAAGTCATCTTTATTTGTATAGCGCTTTTCACAACACACATTGTTTCAAAGCAGCTTTACAGAAAATCATGCTTTAACAGACAATGAAACTGTAATATTTATAAATTCTTAGTCTTATTGTGTATATGATTGTACATTTTGTATAAAAATAAATAATTAAATAATAATTGCATTTAGAAACCCAGTGAGCAAACCGAAGGCGACTGTGGCAAGGAACACAAAACTCCATGAGATGCTGGTTAATAACCACATTTGGAGAAACCAGACTCACTGTGGGGGCCAGTTCCCCTCTGACAAAACAGCATGAATATAATGCCAATATTAGATATCTTTGTTTAGTGCAAGTCATGGTTTAAAATTTGTAAACTATGTAAGTGTTAAGGGCCAGTGTTTAAACAAAGATATTTTAGGAACTATAAGATGAATCACTGTTTCCGAAGTCCATCCTGTATTAGCTGCAGAAGTTAACATAGTTGCATTATCCTTTGTTAGTTGGCTGTTGAAGGCTTTTATTGGCATTTAATTGATAGTATATGTATTTCATTTCAAGAGTGTAGTCCATCAATAGACAAAGTGATGAAGGCAGAGATCATTGAGGTGCATCGCATTTCAACCGGCAGGACATTTCGGTGAGGTTCTGTGGGATCCATCCAAAGTGCAAGTTTCAGGCAGTGGCATATCCAATGTCTACAGTTGGGGTTGGCATCAATTCATCCTCTGAAATCCATCGTAAAAGACTGAAATGATGTCAGGTTAGTGACGGTTGTAGTTTGTCATCATCACTCAGCGACACGTACTGTAGCAGTGGAGTCTGACACCAAGCAGGAATGGAGATATGGTTGAGACAGGGAAACAAATATAATACTAGTAGCGTAGTTGCCATTTAATTTATTGCAGAGTTATAGATTATGAGGAATGTTTTTGAGAAATTTTTCTGGTTCTGGTAGACCTAACGAACAGAGTTAAGGAGACTATTCCATAGTTTAGGAGCAAAATAGGAAAAGGATCATCTAGGTTACAGATGTAACCTCCATTCCCTGATGGAGGGAACAAGACGTTGTGTCGAAGAAGTGACACTAGTGGTCTCGAGCACCTTTTGCATCTCTGATCTATGAGAAAAGGCCAATGAGAAATTGGCAGACAGAATTTGCATGTCCCGCCCCCGGACATACTGGTATAAAGGGAGGGAAATGCGTCTGTTTCATTCAGGATTTTTCTGAGGAGCCGACAAGGAGGTTCGGCCGCAACAGTGGCTAGGTTCAGCGACATGGCCAGGAGGACACAAAGTCTCGTAACCTCCATCAGAGAACGGAGGTTACATCCGTAACCTAGATGTTCCCTGTCTGTCACTCACTTCGACGTTGTGTCGAAGAAGCGACACTAAGGGTCCAATTTAAATCACGCCATGCGCTGAGCCGTGTACGTGTACTGCTGACACAGGAGCGGGCAGTTATTTTATGTGCCAAAGCGACCGGCTGTGTCAGGCTGCACGTACCCTTCCCCAACGCCCCATAAAATCATCAAAGCCTTCTGGTTCTTTACCCCCGACGGTGGGAACAAGGCGGCGTGCCAAGCATGGGAGCAGGCCGCACCAGCCGCGCCTTTTCTCCCTCTATGTTTCTCAATGAGTCAAAGTGACTGGGGCCATCTTAACGCTATTATACGCATCGGGGAAGGCGATCTTTCCCAGTTTTCATATTCTTTCAGGGGGGAAAAACCCTGCAGAGACCACACCTGCCCAGACTGGGGGAGGTATAGAGTGGTGAAATACATCACATGTGGCATATTTTAGGTCACATGTGGAGAATGGCGCGGTGGTAGATCCTACCTCATTGGGAGGGAGGAGTTGCTACAGAAACAGTGACCAGGGGCCAGTGGGAACTGCCCAAGGGAGACGCACCTATTCCAGTACAGGGTAGATTGAGTACCCGCATTCGATGTGGTCGGCAAATTTCTCCATTGAATTTGTGGACCAGAGGGCAAGGGAGGAGTCATCCAGGAAGCCGAGTTAGTGGGATCTCCTGGGATAAGAGCCCACGGTTTTACCTCAGCAGAGGGAAAGGGCGCTAGGTGCAAGTGATCCACCCGGTCAGTTTGTCAGCGTGTTACCGAGTTCTACCGGCTTGGACCTGACAAAACACGGGATGAAACCGACTCAACCCTGAGATTGTAAAATCTCGCAAAGTTATTGGGTGTTGCCCAACCCGCTGCTTTGCATATGTCTGCTAGGGAGGTGTCCCTGGCCAGTGCCCATGAGGATGCAACACTTCTTGTTGAGTGTGCTCGGACCCGCAATGGGGGGGCTAGGCCTGGGTGTGATAGGCCAATGTAATGGCGTCCACTACCCAGTGGGAAAGCCTCTGTTTTGAGACAGCGTTCCCTTTCCGCTGTCCGCCAAAGCAGACAAAGAGCTGCTCAGAATGTCTAAAGCTCTGTGTGCAGTTCAAGTAGATACGCAAAGCACGTACCGCACACAGCAATGAAGGGGCTGGGCCTGCCTCCACCCGGGGCAGCGCTTGCAGGTTCACTACCTGTTCCCAGAAGGGAGTGGTATGAACCTTGGGCACGTAGCGCAGTCGCAGTCTTAGGATCACATGAGTGTCTGCCGGACTGAACTCCAGGCAAGTGTTGCTAACAGAGAACGCTTGCAGGTCCCCGACCCTCTTGATGGAGGAGAGCGTGATCAGGAGGGCCGTCTTCAGGGAGAGGGCCCTGAATCTGACTGATTCTAGCGGCTCGAAGGGGGGTCTCTGTAGGCCCAAGAGGACCACTGAGAGATCCCAGGAGGGGAACAGGCTTGGCCGGGAGGGATTGAACCTCCGGGCGCCTCTTAGGAACCTGGAAAACTTGCCGTCTACTGTGTCGTGGTGGGCCGCGATAGCGGCTACATACATCTTCAAGGTGGAGGGGGACAGCTTCCCCTCCAACCTCTCTTGCAGGAATGAGAGCACTGACCTAACTGCGCACCTCTGTGGGTCTTCCTGGGAAGAACACCAATTTTCGAACAAGCACCACTTCAGGGTGTAAAGTTGCCTGGTAGAGGGAGCTCTGGCTTGGTTGATCGTGTCTATGATGGCAGGTGGTAGATCAGCTAGATCTTCCGCATCCCATCCAGATGTCATAATAGCTCATCCACCACCACATTGAGGTTCCCCAGAATGTGAGTGGCATGCAGCGACTTGAGTCCTACAAAGGAGAAGATGCCGGGCGAGTTGTGACATGTGGCGGGAGCGTACGGCGCCTTGGAGATTTATGTACGCTACCATGGTGGTGCTGTCTGATCGGATCAAGACGTGTTTGCCCTGAATTAGCGGGAGAAACCTCCGCAGGGCAAAAAGTACAGCCAACAACTCTTGGCATGCCAGCGCAGCGGGGCCCCTTTCCAACGGCCCGCGGCTGCGTGCCCATTGCACATGGCACCTCAACCCAATTTGGAGGCATCGGCAGTGACCAGGACGCGTCGGGACACCTGCTGCAAAAAGCAGAGGTCTGTCCAGGGTTTGAACGTTTGGCGTGATGATCACACGGTGCGTGCCATGGTGCCATGCTCATCTTGGGACTCGAATCTGGAGCCAGTGCTGAAGCGGTCTCATATGCATCAACCCCAGTGGCGTGACTGCCGCGGAGGACGCCATAAGCCTCTGGAAAAGGTTAAAAGGACCACTGTGCCCGGCCTGAAGGCGGCGAGGCATTTCAGCACTGACTGTGCACGCTCGTTGGTGAGGCGCGCTGATATTGAGACTGAATCTAACTCCATGCCGAGAAAAGAGATGCTCTGAACCGGGGCGAGCTTGCTCTAAACCGCTGAGGTGCATCAACACCTGGTCCCTGTGGGCACATAGTAACTCTCGGGAGTGAGCCAGGATGAGCCAGTCGTTGAGGTAGTGGAGTATGCAGATGCCTGCTTCCCAAAGCGAAGGTTTACGAAGGTTGCCTCTGCAATATTGAGACGAGAAAGTATGTGTCATTCAGATCTACCGATGCGAACCAATTTAGATGCCGGACGCAAGTTAAAATGTGTTTTTGCGTGAGTATTTTGAACGAGAGTTTGTGCCAGGCCCGGTTGAAAACAAGCAAGTCCCACCTTTCTTGGGTACATGTCTTTGAGTAAGAGAGTCGCGATTTCCGCGTGCAGGAATTTGGCATGTTCGCCGTGTACTGCTGTAAAGTGGACTCCTCAAAGGGGGGTTGGCAAATTGAATTGCACAACCGAGTCGAATGGTCCTTGCCAGCCAGCATGACGGATTGGGAAGTGAGAGCCACGTGTCCAAACTCCGAGCTAGGGGCACTAAGGGGACGGTTGTTTTTGACGTACTCGGCGGGGCTTTGCAGCGGAGCGGAGCAGGTAATGTGGCGTCAGTAGGCAAGGGTGCATCCCGAGGCTCTGGTGCTGAGAGAAGACTTGAAGCACTTACCTTGCTCCGCACACCCAGCAGGGGGCGGGTTAGTGTCTGAGGAGGAGGTCCCGTGGAGGCGTCCTCTGGACTCGTCAGAACCGGCCTATCGTGGGGCTGAAGGCGAGAGGTCTGCGTCCAGCATGCCGGTACTGTTGCGGTGTGGCAGCAGAGTGCCGTGAGAACGGCATTTGCGGGCCAGTTGACCCAGAGACAAAGGAAATAGCTCTTTACTGAGAATGTGGGTACCGCAGGGGTGCGGCAAATGAAATAAATTCAACAAAGTATTCTCCTCCCGGCCCTCTACCGGGGGATGGAGTGGTCTTCTTACCAGCTCCGGAGCGAATGTCTTGGTCTCTGGGTCAGGTGTCACAAACAATTTAAGTTCTAAATGCAGTAACTACAAGATTTGATAGAAAATGAGCAAATTCACCAAGGAAATCTGAGTACGGCCCGGGTGATCTATATACTGTATAAAGGGCAAAAGACAACAGAGATTTTTTATTTATATCTGGTGTTGTCACATTAAGAATTATTAGTTCAAAATACATATATCCTGTTCTCTGATTAACACCACTTCACTGTAAATTGTAGCAACACCTCCTCCTTGACCATTCAGATGAAGCTCATGTTTATGACAATAACCTGGGGAGTAGATTCATTTAAACTAATATATTTATTTGGTTTAAGCCAGATTAAATTCAAAAGAGTGCATCAAAAGTATGATCTGTAATAATTTAATTTACAATTAGGGCTTTGGTTGAAAGCTATCTATTGTTTGTTTTTTGTTTGTTTTTTCAAGTTTGACCTTAATAAAAAAAAATCTAAATTATTTAGTGAGGGGTTTGTGTTTGGTAGTTCAGGGAACAGACACAGTCTGTCTATGATATCTAGGTGATTCAGTATCTATGTGTTGTAGTTTATGTGACCTGTGTGACGTCTCAAGGTAGCTAGCAGATGTTCGGATTAACCAGTTTGTCTGCTTTCTGACCTGGGCCCCAGTTAGTCAAATACTATAACTATTAAGACTATGAGCCAAATTACTAGAGAGGAGAGCGGCACCTTCCCTGGAGGGATGGAGTCTGTCTCTCTTCAGCAGGGAAGTCTACCCCAAAAACTCTAATCTACTACAAGCCTCATCACCACGACAGGTAGGGAGGGGGCCAGAGCATATTAGAGTGTCTGACATCATTTTTGCAAGTTCATACACCTCTTTAACATTCTCTTTATTGATCTCTGACTGGCGAAGCCAGACATCGTTAGTGCCAACATGAATAACAATTTTAGAAAATCTACGTTTAGCATTACTCAGCACTTGTAAATTTGATCTGATGTCAGCTGCTCGATCGCCAAGAAATGCTTTTAACAATGGTAGCTGGAGTCTCTATTTCCACATTCCTTAAAAAATAATCACCTATGACCAAGGCTATTCCAAATGTATCCTTAGTGGGTGCATCACTGAATGGGGAGAATCAATTGGAAACCCTAACAGGATCGGGAGAGTGGTGTCGTTTGCTGAGCGAGTATGCCGCTGAGACGTCACCCTCTACAGTTAGAACCAAAGTGTGTGTGTTGCTCGCTGTTCTATCTGCATCCGAAACGGCTTCTCTTGCTCACAGACCTCCACTAGGGTTCATATGCATATCTCTAACTCATTATCCTTCTCCACCAGCCTGAATAATTCCTTACATTTATTACATGTAAATCCCTCACTGCTGACAGAAGAAGAAATAGAAAATATGTGACATGCAATGCAGGAAGAAAAAACATGAGCAGATGCCATGATTTACCGCAGTTGTTCGTTGTTGTTTTGGTTGTTCTTGAGTGGTGAGGGTTTGAGATTAATGCAATAATCCTTGTAAAACACAGTGGAGAAAACATATCCTCACAGTCGATACGCGAGATATAGACAAGTGGAGAAAAAAATAATGAAAAAAGAGAGAAAGAATATGTGTGGTAAAATACACGCAGTTGAAACATTACAAAACTGTGTGTGTGGGGGGGGGGTTAAGCACGCGGGAATAAATAATGGATATGTGGACAAATAATGGAATAAAATGCAAGAACAATAAGCAATGCTAGGCAGTGTAACGAATACAGGAATGCAGACAGGAGGTGCGGATCCAAATGCAGGTTTCATTAATAACAACGTGAAAACAGATAAACTGGGAACAAAAGAAAGATCCACGATGGGGAAAAAGGAACTAAACACGAGATAACAAAAATAAGAGTGAACAGGCAGGGAGCATCCACGACGGGCAGGAGAAACATCCACGACAGGCAGGAGAAACATACAAAACGGTCAGAACATCGACATTCAACGTGAGCAAACATTAACGATTGACAAAGACTGAACAAAGAACCAGGGTTTAAATACAGACAGGAACAAGCAAGGGAATGAGGGACACCTGGGGAACAATCAGGGAAGGAGAAACAATCAGTGGAAAACCAATCATAAAAAGAACTACAACGGACTACAAAAACCAAACAGGAACTAAACTAAATTTCAACATAAAAGCACAGAAGCAAAAGACAACAGAGAACATGACAGCATAAGAGAAACTACAAAAGGACTGCAAAGACCAAAACAGGAACTAAACAAAACTTCACAATAACAGTACAAAAAACAAAAGACAACAGGGAACATAACATAACCCCCCCTGAAAAGGACCCGATTCCAGACGGTCCTAAAGAAAACAGCAAGAACAACAAACACAAATAAATGTCCAAGAGGTGAGGGATTGGAACAGGGGGAAAACAGACAGACCAAAGGGGGTACAGGGACAGTCCAAGGAGGCACAAGGGGCAATTAGGCAGTCCACGGGGGCACAAGAGGCAATCAGGCAGTCCACGGGGGCACAAGGGGCAATCAGGCAGTCCACGGGGGCACAAGGGGCAATCAGGCAGACCAGGGGGGCCTAGAGAGCAGACAGGCAGTCCACGAAGGCGCAAGGGGCCGATAGGTAGACCAGGGGGGCAGAGAGGGCAGGCAGGCAGTCTATGGGGGTGTGAGACGGGGCCAGGGTCAGGTGGCCTGGGGAGACTCCACCAGGTAGGAACAGGTTTAGGAGGCCAGGGAGGTGGCCACAAGGCAAGGACTGGTTCAGAAGGTCTGGGAGGTGGCCACAGGACAGGGACAGGTTTAGGTGGCCTAGGAGGTGGCCGTGGGGCAAGGACTGGTTCAGGGGGCCTGGGAGGAGGAGTGGCCACTGGGGAGGCCGGTGGAGCCGCGTGGGGCGGAGCCAAAGGGGACCTCTGAGGCGGAGCCAAGGGAGGCTCGAGAGGCGAAGCCGAGGGGGGTGATGGCTTGGAAGGCTCAGAAGGCGGAGCTGAGGGAGGCTCCGGAGGTGGAGCTGAAGGAGGCTCGGGAGGCGGAGCCGTAGGAGGCTCGGGGAGAAGGGCCATGGAAGGCTCGAGAGGCTCTGGAGGCGGAGCCGAGGGAGGTGGCGCCGTAGGAGGCTCTAGAGGCGGAGCCGAGGGAGATGGCGCCGTAGGAGGCGCTAGAGGCTCAGGGTGCTCGGGAGGCATAGCCCTAGGAGGCTCGGGGGGTGAAGCCATAGGAGGCCCGGGAGGTGTAGCCGTAGGAGGCTCGGGAGGCGGAGCCGTAGGAGGCTCAGGGAGAAGGGCCGTGGAAGGCTCGAGAGGCTCTGGAGGCGGAGCCCTGGAAGGCTCGAGAGGCTTGAGAGGCGGAGACCTGGAAGGCTGTGGAGGCGGAGCCGAGGCAACAGGCGCCGGCTTGGGTTTGCTGGGCGCTGAAGGCAGAGCCACGGGGGGTTTAGGGCACAGGGCTGCGGCAGATGGAGGCTGGTGAGCAGAGATTTTCCCCTTCTCCTCTTCGTCCGGGCTGATGCGACTGGCGAAGCTGGAAAGCTGTTCCTGGTCATCGTGGCCTCAGGCTCGCAGGCCGTGGCTGACGAGGGCTCAGGCTCAGGCTCGCAGACCGGGGCAGGCGTGGGCTCTGGCTCGCAGACCGGGGCAGGCGTGGGCTCTGGCTCGCAGACCGGGGCAGGCGTGAACGGGGAGCCGCACAACAGCAAGGTTAACTCCAGGAAGTCGCGGAGAGTCCAGCCGCGTGATGCCGGCGGCAGCCGCTCCTTCAGCCAGCCACTCAGGTTTTCCCTAAAGAAGAAGACAACCAGGGAGGTGTCCGAGAAGTCCGCAACAGCCGGCAGTTTAAGGAAGTCGCGGACGTGGGCCTCAATAGGACGGTCCTCTTGCCTCAGGCAGAGCAGGTGGTATCTGGCGCGTAATACTGCTGGATCCATGGTTGGTCAATCGTTCTGTAACGAATGCAGGAATGCAGACAGGAGGTGCGGATCCAAATGCAGGTTTTATTAATAACAACGTGAAAACAGATAAACTGGGAACAAAAGAAAGATCCACGATGGGAAAAAGGAACTAAACACGAGATAACAAATATAAGAGTGAACAGGCAGGGAACATCCACGACGGGCAGGAGAAACATACAAAACGGTCAGAACATCGACATTCAACGTGAGCCAACATTAACGATTGACAAAGACTGAACAAAGAACCAGGGTTTAAATACAGACAGGAACAAGCAAGGGAATGAGGGACACCTGGGGAACAATCAGGGAAGGAGAAACAATCAGTGGAAAACCAATCATAAAAAGAACTACAACGGACTACAAAAACCAAACAGGAAACAGGAACTAAACTAAATTTCAACATAAAAGCACAGAAGCAAAAGACAACAGAGAACATGACAGCATAAGAGAAACTACAAAAGGACTGCAAAGACCAAAACAGGAACTAAACAAAACTTCACAATAACAGTACAAAAAACAAAAGACAACAGGTAACATAACAGGCAGGCTAGCAAGCTACAAACACAGACTTGTGCAGTGTGATGGCAGCCTTTATGTGTGATTTCAAGTTGAAATCGGATGGCCGCAATGTAGTCTCTGTTGTGCGCAGCTCAGAAATCTGAGCTTGTCAAGAGTAACATTAGCCTATTACAAAAGGAGATGAATTTTAGCCTCTGTGGCTATTCATTTTCATTGTATGAAAAATATACTGTAAGATGTAATAAAAGCTTTCATTCAAAAGCCACTGTGTTGAACTATTATTTTCCATCAAATTTTTATCCAAGTCCTTTAATCAACTTGAGAAAGTAAGACTTCATCTACTTTAAGGGTTTTAATGAGAAGCCCTGTCAATTAGTCCTATTAATTTATTACGAAGCTCCAAGTAAACATTTGAACTTAACCAAAATGGGCAAAATTAGTTTGTACACTAACAGAGATGTACTATTAAGTCAAGTGAATGTGTGATAGGTGGTTTACCTTCTCTGGCTCACCATGCATGTCATTCTCCTGTGCCTCAGGAGTCAGTTGGTTTCTTCTTGCTACTCTTACTAAAGAAGGATGAAATATCTGCTATATTTCTCTTAATAGTGCTGTTTTTTTTGTTTGTTTGTTTTTGCTGGCTTTTTGGTCTTGTACTTTTATTGTACTTTATTAACATGTACAGGACTGATAGACAGAGAGACGTTGATGCCATGCATAGATGTTTAAAAAAGATGGCCTAGGTTTCATTTGTTGTCTCAATTTTTGTCTTTTTTATCTGTCAAAATTACAGACAATTTTTGGAATTATCTGTTAATGTTTAAAAATAAATCTTTTCAGTGAACCGGTTCTTTCTGATGGTTTGTTTCAATGAACTGGTACAAAAACCTGATTCACCAGTACATTTACATCATCACATAATGACGTCACTATATATAACGCTAATACGCCGGCGTAATAGAATACACTCAAAAACACATTCAATAAAGCCATATGCATATTGCTGATTATAACATTACTAATAATTCTAAAGTTATAATAAGTGTGTTTATTGTCATCAGTGTTTCATTCAGTGATCTTACAACACATCCTACATTAAAGTTTTGCACCTAAAGCACCAAATATTGACAATGACATACAAATGTGGATGTTCTACACATGTTTAAAGCATAAAAGAGATTAAACTAGTCTTAATAAATTCACCCTTTTTTTACAGAAACCATGATCCAGCTCATCACAACTTCAGATGTAATCTGCATGCACATTATTCAATAGTAAAATTTGTTTACATCTCTCAACTGAAACGTTTCACCCCCTCATTCAAGTCCTCGGTTCATACATGATCATCAGCTGCTCACTGATCAGCATTTCTCAGTATTATGTCAGAAAGAGGCGATTCTTAGTTCAGTGTACTGGTGACTCGCAAACTGCTGTGATCGACTCAATGTACTGCTGACTCAAGAGCTGCTGTCCTCGGATCAGTGTACTGTTACTGTCAATTGCACACATTGCAGAGCAATGAACAACAAGCAGTAATACAGTGTGATATTTAAAATAAATCCAAGCAGACATACACACAAACACAAACTGATATCTGCATGACAGTAGAAGGAGAGGCAACATTAAGTTACAAACAATACTATAAATTGGACTTAGTAATACTGCATTAACATGACAGTGGATGTAGATTTTTTGACTTACCCAAGAATGAGTCTCGTGAAAACAAGGAGTTCTAGGGTGGACAAGGTAAATTGTACCCGTCACTCAACCACTGCACTAAAACAAGAGTTTTAATTTACGCCGTTTTTAAAGGAAATAACTATATGATAATAAACGTGCATATATATGCACAAGAATTTAATAACAAAACATCTTCAGTGTGTCTGGTGACACAGATCAGAAGCATGCGCTCATACTGCTGCGAACGGCTCAATGTACTGCTGGCGCGAGAGCTGCTGTCCTCGGATCAGTGAACTGATGACTCGAGAACTGCTGTCTTCGGATCAGTGTACTGTTGACTTGAGAACTGCTGCGAACGACTCAATGTACTGCTGGCGCGAGAGCTGCTGTCTTCGGATCAGTGAACTGTTGACTCAAAAACTGCTGCGAACTAAATGCACTGTTCACTCGAGAGCTGTAGACTGGATCATCTTCATACGTAGATAAAACAGTAATACAATCAAGTCATAAACATATTTCCAATATGTTTGTCACACTCTGTGTTGTTTAGCAAAATACACCTGAAATATAAATTTCGCCCCTTAATCACACTCATCGGTTTTCAGAATGTCGGACACCTCCAAAAGAGGCGATTCTCAGTTCATTGTACTGTTGACTCGAGAACTGTTACAAGCAACTCATTGTACCGTTTACTTGAGAACTGTTGAGCAACTCATTGTACTGTTGACTCGAGAACTGTTACGAGCAACTCATTGTACTGTTGACTCGAGAACTGTTACGAGCAACTCATTGTACTGTTGACTCGAGAACTGTTACGAGCAACTCATTGTACTGTTGTCTCGAGAACTGTTACGAGCAACTCATTGTACTGTTGACTCGAGGACTGTTACGAGCGACTCATTGTACTGTTGACTCGAGAGCTGTTACGAGCAACTCATTGTACTGTTGACTCGAGGACTGTTACGAAAAACTCATTGTACTGTTGACTCGAGGACTGTTACGAAAAACTCATTGTACTGTTGATTCGAGGACTGTTACGAAATCTCATTGTACTGTTGACTCGAGAACTGTTACGAGCAACTCATTGTACTGTTGACTCGAGGACTGTTACGAGCAACTCATTGTACTGTTGATTCGAGAACTGTTATGAGCAACTCATTGTACTGTTGAATTGAGAACTGTTATGAGCAACTCATTGTACTGTTGACTCAAACTGTTATGAGCAACTCATTGTACTGCTGACTCGAGGACTGTTACGAGCAACTCATTGTACTGTTGACTCAAGGACTGTTACGAAAAACTCATTCTACTGTTGACACGAGAACTGTTACGAGCAACTCATTGTACTGTTGACTTGAGAACTGTTATGAGCGACTCATTGTACTGTTGACACGAGAACTGTTGCGTCACAAGCATTCAGTCCAATTTGTGAATTAGTTGGAGTGGTAAATTGCAAATAAGATTTGGCAAAAGCAGATATCACCAGTTCTAGGATCATATAGAACTGGTTATCTGCTAATTTCGATTCAGCGTGTCAGGCACATCCGAGAGACAGGTTAAGATAGAGTAACTTGTGGATCAGTGCTGACTCGAGACGCAAACTGTTACAAACGATTCAGTCCAATTTGGTGAGCTAGTTCAACTTGTTCGCTAAAAAGAAGTGGTGGTTGCTGGGTATATATTCTGGGTGGGATGATCAAAACAAGACAGTACAACCCCCCTCTATTATCTATACCATGATCAATTTAAACATGGGTAAATGCCATCCAATGTTCAAGCCAAATATATGCCCTTGGGTGGTTGAATGACTATGGTTTACTCTTTGAAATTATACATTTTCATATTACGTCATTAGGCACATTGGAATGTTTGGACATACAAACCTGAAGGCGCAGTGGCATCAATGTTATGATGTCATAAGCCATCCAGTTCTATATTATAGGTCAGTGGTCTTGACTCCCTTTAGGGTTAGCGTTAGGTTAGTTGGGTAACCCAGACTCGGAGTGGAGTTCCAATTTACCTAGTTCTAATAACTTAAAGTCCTCTGTGAAAAGAAATTTCTTGCTAATTCATAGCATATATTATATAATAAATCCTGATGACCATTAAACCATAGTGAACTTTGTGTTCATAGGTTTCTAATGTTGGCAACTCCTTAAAAGTTCTTCACATGTCCACTTTACATAAAGGAAATTTTTCATCTGTTACTAATGCTGAATAAGTGTTATTACATGTGTGAAAATCCCAGAAGATCAACAGTTACAGAAATACTCAAACCAGCCCGTCTGGCACCAACAATCATCCATTAGCCAATCATGTGCCAGCAGTGCAGTGCATAAAATCATGCAGATACGGGTCAGGAGCTTCAGTTAATGTTCACATCAACCATCAGAATGGGGACAAAATGTTATCTCAGTGATTTGGACCGTGGCATGACAGTTGGTGACAGACGGGCTGGTTTGAGTATTTCTGTAACTGCTGATCTGCTAAGATTTTCACACACATCAGTCTCTTGAATTTACTCTGAATTGTGCAAAAAAACATCCAGTGAGGGGCAGTTCTGTGGATGGAAATGCCTTGTTAATGAGAGAGGTCAGAGAATGGCCAGACTGATTCAAACTGGCAAAGTCTAAGGTAACTGATAACTGCTCAGTACAATTGTGGTGAGCAGTTATCGGAGTTACCGTAGACTTTGCCAGTTTGAACCAGTCTGGCCATTCTCTGTTGACCTCTCTCATCAACAAGGCATTTGAAATACAATGAAATAAGGAAAACTATTTAAAAGCTACAAAATAAATGAAGTATTTACAAAAACATAAAGAAAGATTCTTGTGATTGTGATATAAAGAGATTTCTTCCTTGAGGAAAAAGGTAAGAGTTAAAAGCAGGGAGGAAATGAGGTCTGTGGGGTTGCCCGTCTTCCCCATCTGAAATGCTTGCATTATTCATCTATCGCAAGAGTTTCACATAGCCTGCCCCACTAACAGATGCTTTTTATAGAACAGAGGTCATGGTGACTTTACACACCTCCCAGAGCACATCTTTACGGGACGTTTTCTGCCGATGAGATGTGACTGTATTTCAAGCTCATGACTTACAGCAGCTAGAGCGCTTCTTTGATAGTAACCACCCCAGAAAACTACAGTACAGTACTTTGAAAAAAGTGGTAACTTGCGATTGTTACCTTTAAGAGCTTTTTCTCATACTGATTGCACTGTAAATTCTGCAACAGAAGTTAAAAATTTCTTCTGCAGAAATTGGACTGTATACCGAAATTGGAACCACAGTGACAGAAGCTGGAGGTTTTGGACACGTACGGGCATTTGTGAACTCCAGTTTCAGGGTGATATATCCACCGAGTGGAGCCAAAAGCACTTTTTTTTTTAAATGATGTAATACAGTCAACGTTAATTCATATTTTATTAACCATGCAGCCTCCAACATGAACCCTAAACCTAACCGTCACTGGAGCAAAAATGTTATGTCAGAGAGTGCAACCTTCAACCATTTTTATATGAGAACACAATTACTCTCTAGTTTTCATGGGATCAGAACATGTGTCTTGGAGGTTGGAAAAGGTGAACACATTGGAATAAAAAAAATATATATTATGATTGGGAATGTAAGCAATTCGGTGGAATGGAGTTGATTTCAGGATACATGAACATTCGGAAGCAACATGTTGCTTTTTCTACCTGATCTAACCCTTAAAAATAGTTTTGTTGGTGTAACCTTATCTATTCAGGTTTATTCAGTGATGTTAAATAATATTTTTTAATTGAGTCAAACCAGTTAATTTAAAATGTTACCAATTTTTTTTTTACGTTACATTTCTGTAATTTAACATATAAAAAAATAACGTGTTAAAAAAATGTATGCCATCATGTCCCCGGACCATTAGTGTCACGGTATTTAATCCTATGTCTCTTCCTTGTCTCGTGCCTTGTTCTTAGTGTGTGTTGTGTGGGTGCGTGAATGTGTGGGCGTGTTGTTTGTACCATGATTAGCGCTCTGCCGCAATCACTCCTCTCACCAGCTGTTACTCATTCCCATTCCCTTTAAATTCTCACCACTCTCTCATCTCCTTGTCAGATCGTTGTTTGTGATGTCCGGTGTTGTTAAGCTCTTCAGAGTTCCAGTCCAGTTCTCTCGTTGTCCCTGTTTAGGTGTCCTGTTTGCTGTTACCGGATTCAGCGTGTCTGTTCAACACTTCTCTTCACTCTTCTCACCACGATCATCTGACCATTGGAGACTCTACGCCACTAGACCATCACCCGGACTTTTCCCTATCTTCTCAATTTGACTGTCAATAAACTAATTGTCAACTTGCAACTTGCTTCCTAGCTTCATTACGTCACAGAACGATCTGACCACAAGATGGAAGCAGCGAGTAACAATTCAGACAGCCTAGAAGAATTCGTGATGAACAGCAGACTTCGTATGGAGGACCAGGAGAAGAATCTCAATGACACGGCTCAGCTGTCCAGGCTCTAGTGGCGCAGGTGTCGGACTCACCCAGCAAATTCAACTTCTCGCGAGCTCCCACTGCGCCACCGCGCCGCTGATTCCTCAACCACCACCAGCGCCCCCTCCCAGTCGGAGCCCGCCTACCGGTTCCAGAGCTATATTCAGGTGAACCTAATTTTTGCCGAGCTTTTCTAACACGATGCTCAATGCATTTTTCTTTACAACCCAGAACATTCTGTGATGAAAGAACCAAGGTAAGCTTTTGTCCTGACGCTACTTTCTGGGAGAGCGGCCCTTTGGGAACGGCGGTGTGGGAGAATCAAGATGAATGCTGCACCTCTTTTCAAGCACTCTCCGCGGAGATGAAGCGAGTTTTCGACCGTGCTGTCTCCGGTAGAGAGGCAGCCAGAGTGCTGGCCGACTTGCGTCAGGGGAGAGATCTGTATCAGACTTTTCTATCGAGTTCGGACGCTAGCGGCGGAGAGCCAATGGAGCGAGGAGCGCAGTGGGACATGTTCCTGCATGGGCTGGCTGATCGCGTCCAAAAGGAGATATACGCCATGGATCTCCCCACCAAGCTAAGCGATTTGATCGCCTTGGCGCTAGAGTGGGCCTAAGGTTATCCAGAATGGAACAGCGAGTACAAACCAACCGCCCCTTGAGAGGATTAGGCGGTCAATGTTCTGGGCGGGGGCGGCGTTCAGCCCGTCTGTGATCCGAGCCCATGCAGGTGGGTCGAGCCCGGCTTTCCGGGAGGAGAAGGAAAGGCGGAGATCCCAGGGACTGTGTTTGTACTGTGGTGGTGCTGGACATTTTGCCTACAACTGTCCTTTAAAAGGATCCGCCCGATAGCAAGTATGAGGCTACTATCGGTGGGATCTCCACGAGAAGACCTCATCCACATCTACCCTCCTTCGGTAAGTCTTCAATGGTCTAATCACCGTCCACGACTGTCGAGCACTTCTGGATTCTGGGGCCGAAGGAAATTTCATGGACTACACTTTTGCACTCAACCACCAAGTCCCCTCAAGTCTCTCACTCACCGGATCGCTGTTCACGCCCTCAATGGCCAGAAACTTCCCACCATTTCCCTAGCCACTGAAGACATCACTCTCGTCACGTCAGGCAATCACACCGAGACCATCTCCTTCTACATACTGGACACTCCTCTTGCCCCCATCGTCCTTGGTCATCCCTGGCTCACCCATCACAACCCTAAAGTGGACTGGCAGTCTAAGTCTGTGTCAGCGTGGAGCACTCAATGTCATAAGTCTTGTCTTGTTTCTGCCTGTTAGTCTGTTTTTGTCCCTGTTTTTCAGGAAGAGGCGGTGGATTTATCTAGCGTGCCCATGGAGTACCTGGACCTGAAGGAGGTGTTCAGTAAGTCTCGGTGGCTTCTCTCCCTCCACATCGTCCCTATGACTGTGCCATAGAGTTATTGCCAGGTACATCTCCGCCTAAGGGCAAGTTATATTCACTCTCGATTCCAGAGAGGGAGGCTATGGAGAAATATATTTCTGATTCTCTAGCTAATGGATTCATCCGCCCTTCCTCTTCTCCAGCCGAGTGGGATTCTTTTTGTGGGGAAGAAGGATGGATCTCTGCGACCTTGCATTGATTACCGGGGCTGAACAACATCACGGTAAAGAATACTTATCCTCTACCGTTGATGTCTTCAGCTTTTGAGAGGTTGCAGGAGCATCCATCCTCACGAAATTGGATTTACGTAATGCTTATCATTTGGTCCGCATCAGGGAGGGGATGAATGGAAAACCGCTTTTAACACCCCCAGGAGTCACTTTGAATACTTGGTCATGCCGTTCGACTTGTCCAACTCCCCAGCGGTCTTCCAGGCACTTCGTCAATGGCGTGCTGCGAGACATGGTTGATCAGTTCATATATGTTTACCTGGATGACATATTGATTTTTCTTCTTCTCTCCAGGAACATGTGCAGCACGTCCGGCTAGTGCTTCAGAGATTGCTAGAGAATGGGCTTTTTGTCAAAGCGGAGAAATCGCTTTTCATGCACAGTCTGTTCCTTTCTTAGGGTACATCGTGTCGGTTGAGGGAATCGCATGGATCCTGAGAAGATCAAGGCTGTGGTAGATTGGCCAAGTCCAGAGTCTCGTAAGGCCCTACTGAGATTCCTGGGGTTAGCCAATTTCTACCGGCGTTTCATTCGCAATTTCAGTCAACTAGCCACACCTCTGACCGCCCTGACCTCCCCAGAACAACGTTCAGGTGGTCAGAGCGCAGCTGAGCTGCGTTTGCCAAACTGAAAGGTTGCTTTGTTTCAGCCCCCATCCTGATAACCCCTGATCCATCACGTCAGTTACGTGGTGGAGGTCGATCGTCAGAGGTGGGGGTAGGCGCAGTGCTATCCCAGCGTTCTCCTTCAGGCGACAAGATACACCCTTGCGCGTTTTTTCTCATCGCTTGTCCTCGGCGAGCGTAATTATGACATTGGTAACAGAGAGTTGTTGGCAGTCAAGTTAGCTTTGGAGGAATGGCGCCACTGGTTGGAGGGTTCGGGGTACCTTTTATCGTCTGGACCGATCACAAGAATTTGGAATATATTCGCACAGCTAAAAGATTAAACTCCAGGCAGGCTCGGTGGGCTCTTTTTTCGGTCGTTTTGATTTTACTCTCTCGTACGCCCGGGTTCCAAGAACATCAAACCCGATTCTTTATCACGTATTTTTGATCACTCCGAGCGCCCGTCTACTCCGAGTGCATTTTACCAGAGACTCTATTCATCTCTACACTCACATGGGAGATCGAATCGAAGGTCAAGGCGGCCTTAGAAGGGTAGCGCCCCGGCTCGGTGCCCACCGAACCGTTTGTTTGTGCCGGAGGGATTCACGGTCCAGCGTTATTCAGTGGGGACATTGTTCTAATGTGGCTTGTCATCCAGGAGTTAATCGAACTAAGTTTTTAGTCAAGCAACGATTCTGGTGGCCTTTGATGGTTCGTGGCGTTCACAGTTTTGTTTTGGCTTGCTCAGTCTGCGCCACTGGTAAGAGTTCCAATCGACCCCCAGGCGGGTTACTTCAACCGCTGCCGGTGCCATCGAGACCCTGGTCCCATATCGCTCTAGATTTTATCACCGCCCTCCCACCCTCACAGGGACACACGGTAGTTTTAACCGTGGTGGACCGGTTCTCGAGCGGCCCACTTCATTCCCTTGCCCAAATTACCCTCTGCCAAGGAGACAGCGGTGATTGTCATTGACCACGTCTTTCGGCTACATGGCCTCCCGACAGATGTGGTCTCTGACAGAGGACCCCAATTTGTGTCCAAATTTTGGCGAGAATTTTGTAAATTACTGGGAGCGACTGTTAGTCTGTCCTCAGGGTTTCATCCCCAGAGCAATGGTCAATCTGAGCGAGCCAACCAGGATCTGGAGAGAACGTTACGATGTTTGGTATCCAAGAATCCTTCCTCATGGAGTCAGCAACTGTCTTTTGTTGAGTACGCCCACAACACGTTACCAGTATCATCCACGGGCCTATCTCCGTTTGAGTGTAGTGTAGGTTACCAGCCACCTATTTTTCCTAGTCTGGAATCCGAGTCGCGGTCCCTCCGCTCACGCCTTAGTCCAGAGGTGTCACCGCACTTGGACTAGGGCCGGGAGACTCTACTCCAAGTGGGGTCACGCACCAAGGCCAAAGCTGATCGCCACCGGTCTAGGCCTCCCGTATACGTCGTTGGTCAAAAGTGTGGCTTTCTACTAAGAACATTCCTCTACGTTCCGTATCTAATAAACTTGCACCTAAATTTATTGGCCCGTTCAGCTGTCACCAAGATCGTTAGTCCGGTGGCAGTCCGCCTCAACCTTCCTCCAGCGTACAGGAGAATTCACCCGTATTTCATGTATCCAAAATAAAACCCGTCTTTTATTCCCGCATTAACCCGCCGGTTCGGTTCCCCCGCCGCGACTTCGTAGAGCGGGAACCTACTATTCGGTCAACCGTATTCTGGACTCAAGGCGGAGGGGCGCGGATTTCAGTACCTGGTGGACTGGGAAGGTTACGGTCCGGAGGAGAGAGGTTGGGTACCGGCCAGAGACATTCTGGATCACTCCCTTATCGATGACTACAATCGGCAGGTAAGGGAGCCTGGGAACGCCAGGAGGCGTTCCTAGGGGAAGAGGTACTGTCACGGTATTTAATCCTATGTCTCTTCCTTGTCTCGTGCCTTGTTCTTAGTGTGTGTTGTGTGGGTGCGTGAATGTGTGGGCGTGTTGTTTGTACCATGATTAGCGCTCTGCACTAATCACTCCTCTCACCAGCTGTTACTCATTCCCATTCCCTTTAAATTCTCACCACTCTCTCATCTCCTTGTCAGATCGTTGTTTGTGATGTCCGGTGTTGTTCAGCTCTTCAGAGTTCCAGTCCAGTTCTCTCGTTGTCCCTGTTTACGTGTCCTGTTTGCTGTTACCCGGATTACGCCGTGTCTGTTCAACACTTCTCTTCACTCTTCTCACCACGATCATCTGACCATTGGAGACTCTGCGCCACTAGACCATCACCCCGGACTTTTCCCCTATCTTCTCAATTTGACTGTCAATAAACTAATTGTCAACTTGCAACTTGCTTCCTAGCTTCATTACGTCACAATTAGAAGGAAGATTCCTGAGCAATTCAGGCTTGAAATACCACCTTTTTTCTCTAGGGGGCAGTAAGCAAAACTTCAGCTGAATAGGCAACACATAGCTTATACAGACAGCAAAAAAAAAAAAAAAAACACACTCACTGACAGCAGACATCACAACATGAGGCCGTGTTCTTGTATTCAAAACACAGCTTGATGGGAGCACAAATTCGAAGGATCTGAAGATGTGTTTTTCTAAGTACGTTTAACCTGACACAGCGGCGTAAAAACAGTATGTTTGTGATGCAATGCAACCAAAGAGACACTCTAAAAGTGTCTGTCTGAAGCTGGTGTACATTTATGCATCCTTTGTACTATTTACAATTATTCCATCATTATATATTGAGCTATTGTTATTTGAGGGGCTTTCTCTGCAAATATTTATATATGCAGTTGATTGCAATTCATTTGATTAATTAATCAGCATACCATGTAATTAAAAGTTGTAAATGATTGACAGCCCTAATTCTATATTATTACAATATTCAGGATTTAGGTAACTAATATTTTTCTAATCAAAAAGCAAATGCCAAAAACATGAATATTCATTTGAAATTGTATTGAAATTTAAATTGAGTATTGTTTTTATCATCACTACAACTGAAAGATCACTGGTTGGAAACTGCTGTCAATCACACTCTGTCTTCTATCAGATGATTTTCAGATAAGAGCTTTATTTACATATCCCTTGACCATCGGGAATCCCTGCTAAGCACAACATGCCTGTTTGTATTACTAATTATATTCTATATTATAATTATTTGATATATATCATTTAAAATGATAATTTATATTATAATAATATATATAGCATTATAATCAGAATTACTTAATAATAATAGTTGTCCTTATTATGAACTTAAAATTTTAATTGATTGTGATTGGTCAATCGTGGAATTCTATGGTCAAATATTGTTGTATAAAATAGTTTATCTGTAATACATTTTTACAAAAATATTTAATGTCTATTTATTTTATACGTAGTTGTATAATAAGTTTAGTTAGCTGTCTTTATCGCAAAATAATCCAGTCCAAGTTGACTATACATTTTGTCTGTCTTAATCGTAAATTAATATTGATTTATAAACTTGATACTAATCAACTATTATGAGCACGTCCTTACCTCCAATTTCCGAGGCAAAATGCCAATCCATATTGTCCATGACCTCACAAATGTGGTCTCACCTGACCCTTTCGGCACTTCTTCTGCTTCTTTCCATGTGCAACAGCATATGTTAATGCACAAATTGCAACCACTGCCGCGAAACACTGATTTCTGTTCTTGGTTATATTTTATGTTTATATCTTATTTCGATGAGCTTCAGGTTGATTGGCTGTGAAAATGGGGCATGACAGTGAAGCACTGCGAAAAGTGTGACTGGCCCACCGACTGAGGAGGAGGGTAAGATCAGCAACCACAGTCACCAAGTGTGGCATCCTCACCCACATTGAGTTATTCCAAGTCTGCTAATGTGGTGCTGGCTTTAAGCAACCGGATGAGTTAGTGTGCCATTGGTAACAAATGGCACAGGCCCTGAGCTTAACGGAGTTCACCAGCAAATTGCAAAAGCCCCTTAATGACATAATAACAGGAGATTACAGCATTAGTCATTTTTTATATATCTGTCTGTCAAACAATGTCATATTCCCACTCCTCTCATTTTTGTATTTCTGCAAAGTCACCCTAATTGAACACCATTACAACCTTCTATTGGTGTTTTGCAGTAACTTGCAGCTCTAGCTTATTCAAGAACATCACAGTTAACTTATTTGAGTAAAACTAATCCATAGGAAAGGAATAATCAAATATGATATCTAAATATCAAAATTTTTCTTCTAGGAGTTGCTACAGACACGGCAACCGGGGGGCAGCGGGACTGCCCAAGGGAGACGCGGTCCTGCCAGCAGGGGGAGCGTACCGTGGAAAATACGTCACAAGGAGTTGCCTGAAGCTGTAACTATGCCTGTGGAGCCCAAGCCCAACATGGAGCACTCGATTCGTGGTGGGTCTGTCGGCGAATTTCTCCACTGAATCTGCAGCCAGAGGGCTAGGGAGGAAGAGCATCCAGGAAGCGAGAACTTACTGGCTAACCTGGGAGAGAAGGCTCACTGGATCAGCTTGGTAAAGGGCGCAAGGTGCAAGCTGTAGGGTCCTACTGGTTGTTTAGATCAATTTTACTATCAGAAATTATTAATAATTATTAATTAAAATTAAATAATAGAATTTAATTTATCAAATTCTATCGTCAGGGCACACCTCTTTGACAAGAGAAAAATGATAGTAAGTGACTGATCAAGTCTCATATAAATCTACTCTGAAGATTGAGTATTTTGATTAATAATCAAATTATCAAAGTCAAATTATTGGCAATTACGAATCCAACAGTAATCTGGTTACATTTGGCTTCCAACAACAACAATTTTCAATACTGAAGTAATAGGGGAGTTCTTGACGTGGCAGAGGCTGGCTTCAACATAATATTCAAACAAACAACTAGGAGTACTTCTTATTATACTATAACAAGATTTATTATAATCAAACAGCACTGAACACCGGCAATACTATATGAATATAACACAAAAACATGACATGGAAATCCTAACTAAATAGTGGAGCTATATGCTAGTGTATGTATGTATGTATGTATGTGTGTGTGTGTGTGTGTGTGTGTGTGTGTGTGTGTGTCTAGATTCTTTAACAAAGAAACTAAATGGCGGATTAAACTCCACGTGGGGAACTAGTTGATAGAAAACGAGGGAGAAGGGAAGCTGGTTGCCTTTCCGTTTTCTAAATAAATTCACTGTTGTTTTGCAGTGAAAATGAATGAATATGACGGATATGACTAGACTGGAACAAAGCTTAGTTAATCTTAATCTTCAAAAGAACACAAAAGTATAATTCAGAAATCTAGTATACGATCGTATGAAACTCATGATATAAAAGCATACGATAAGGTTTAGTGAGAAACAAACCGAAATCGAATGTATTATTTAGAGGAAATGTTCACTGACCATTGATCTCCTGTGTGTGTTCATAAGGAATTGGGGTGTTCAAGCTAAAACTGTGTTGTGTCACTGTGGAGGACCTGTTTTTAGATAAACAAAATGATGTTTTTGCTTGTTTCGGTCCAATGTCACTATCATGAACAATGACTGAATGTTAATTTTGGGGTTAACTATCCCTTTAATACATGTTCCTGTAAATATAACATTTTGTGCTCCAAAATCGTTTTTTTTCAGATGACTTTTTCAACCCCTCTCCAAATTTCCCCCGCATTTCATGGTCCAATCAATTTCATATGGATACAATTCTTTTCTGACCTACATATTTTTTGTTGAATATACCATTTCACAGAGAAGTATGTTACATTACAGAAGTAGAATGAGTTGCAAACTCATTTTAAGATTGAATTGCTCTTTCAGGACTGAAACATTCTCTTACATTTCTCTGATGTTTCAACCATCAGGGTTTTGTTGACCCACTTCTAATGTTGGAGAGTTGCTTGTGTTGCCCGGAAGTCCTTGTGTCTGCCCAATCTGTTTAGCTACACTGCAGTAGACCGGCCAATCAGAGTGACCATAACACACAGCCAGAATCCCATGTTAACTAACTGCTCTGATTTCCAATAAGTGGTCATAAGAAATTATCTAGGACAGTGTTTCTCAAATATTTCAGGCCAAATTCCACCTGTGAGCTAATTAGAAGATACTGTATAACATTTAAAAAGGAGTATTAGTGCACTTTCTTAGTGCAAGTTTCAGCTCTACAGGCAACAAACTGACAGCTGGACAGAGCAGAATACAGGGGTCTCATGACATGTTATTTAAAGCTAAACTATGTAACTTTTGGCCCTCCAGCGGTTTAAAAAAATAGAACTGCATGCGTCTTGTGGAATAACATTGTTTGGTAATGACGTAAGTTGTGCGTACAAACGTGTGTGTGTTTGATTACACAACTGTGATTACTGAAAGTGATCTAGAGTCTGAGACCGGGAAAGGCACCAGGCAGAGATGATCTCCCAGGCGAATTGCTAAGGGATGGTGGTGTTTGTACACAGACTGCCTTACATGACATCATAACAACAGTCTGGACCATTGGACGGGTTCCGCAGGATTGGAAGGATGCCCTCGTAGTCCTCCTCTTTAAGAAGGGGGGCCGCACAGACTGTAACAACTACAGGGGCATCTCACTCCTCAGTGTGCCAGGAAAGGTCCTGGCAAAGATTATTCAATATCGCCTCGCTAGGCACGCTGAGGAGAAGATTGCGGAGCCTCAATGTGCTTTCAGGAAATGGCGGTCCTTTACGGATGCCATATTTTCTGTCCGTCTGCTACAGCAGAGATGTAGGGAATTCCAAAAATATCTACATCTCTGCTTTATTGACCTGTTCAAGGCCTATGATACCATCAGTAGGCCTGGGCTCTGGGTTGTTCTTCATGCTTTCGGAGTCCCTGATCCTCTGCTCATGATCATTAAGGACCTTCATAATAGTGAGTGGGTAAACTACGTGGCTGGGAGTCAGATCCATTCCCTGTACACCTTGGGGTGCGACAGGGATGTCCTGTCCCGACAGCTCTAAAATATAAATAATTATTATAGATTAATCAAAGTGTATTTGGGAAAATACATGGTTTGAAAGATGGATTTTTGTTGCACTTTCTCCTTAATAACATATTGTTATTTTTTAAAAGATGAACCAATCAATATATTGACTTCTAAAGCCACTTTTTGTATTCAATGCTTTACCCATCTTCTACAATAATTAAATGTCTTTGAAATAGATTTCTTATAAATCACATAAAAATATTTTATTGCTCTATATTGAATTCTTTATTTCGTCACCTTTTTCAGCAAATACTGACGTATGCAATAGTGATTAATTATATAGCATATTATGTAAATTAATTTGATAAAACATTTTAATTGTTTAGCAGTCAAAATTAATATGCTAATTTTGCAGTCCAATTTAAACACTTTAACTCTGTAAAGCCCGACATATGAAAGAATTTAGAAAATTCAAATTGTTTGACATTGAACTGTTTTTAGTACCATTAGACAAACAAAAATGCACGTGTTTTTTGTAACATATTTGATAAGGCTTTAAAGTTCATTAAGAGCAGACCGTCCTTAAAAGGTCCACTTTAAGGAATTTAGACTGCAGAAATACTGAAAGAAAACAGAATAACATCTTGACTTACTGCCTCAATTTTCTGTCACTATAATTCTGGTACATAGCAACACCAGCTTGAGAATGATCTGTATCCATAAGAATGCGAGCTATGCATTAGAGTCCTAAAGGAATACTCCGGGTTCAAAACAAGTTATGGATAATGGATAATGATCCAAGATGGTGGCGCGGTAGCACGCAGCGGCCACTCCGGATCCACAATGGTGCTATTTTTGTTTAAAAAGCCCGACTTTTGCAGCACATGGACATCGGAGCAACCGGTGTTCATGTCTACCATCGCCAGACACTACTAAAATATAAGACTCATGCAAAAACCAAGCTGCATGATGACCTGCAGGAGGCGCTACGCGTACTCGGCTTGCTGAGGAGACCAGGCCTCCAGTCCTCGGCGTCGCCTGATGCCGGTGGCCGGGGGAGAGGACGTCATAAGCGGTGTGCGAGAAAGCGGAAGCGCGGCAAGAGGGCAAGGGTTCATGCTAGGCTAAAAACAAACCCTAGCCGACCGGCTCTCCCGTCTATCTTTGACACCATGGCGAAAAAGGAGCAAATTATAGTAAACATTAAAGATATAGAGAAATCGCGTTCGGAAGAATTAAAAAAGTTGAGAGCTCAAGTCGACACATTTGTGTATAAAAAGCAAAGTTGGGCAAGATGGGTAGATGCGTTGGAAGCACAGATCAATGATCTCCAACAAAAACTTCGATCAGGTCGAAATTATGCATCCGCCTTAGAAGAGTGTTGTGATAACGCAGGCTTCCCAATATCAGCTATAAAAGAAGCAGCCATAAATTCACCTTTTAATGCGGAAAGAAAACAGGATAGTGACGACGATGATGCGGTAACATTAGCTTACGCAAAACACACAAGAGAGGCTCGTAACCGAGCCCATGGGGATAGTCCCTCTCAGTGGACAAAAGAACGCAGCCCGGTTATGACGCGGAAAAAAGCTAGCGATGTTCCGAAAAAATCTGTTCAAGTCGCAGTCCTTAAGACAATAACAAATGCGGAAGATGACATCACAACTATCAGTCGTCCTTTAACGTGTGAGGAATGCAGCTCAGACAAAGAAATAATTGGCATGATGCCAAGAAGAGGTCCATTCCAGCCTTACTGGGACACCTTAATGTTACAGGCCAATGTTTACAATCTAGAGATCAGAGACGTATGGCAAATTGCTCTCTTAACTATTCCGAACGAACTCAGACCAAAACTGAATGAGGAAATGAAATCGGGACACATTATAAATAGACGCGATCGTGAAACCAACACAGAAGTGTACGAAAGACTAAAACAAACACTGCTAGATCTGAGAGGACCCAGCCATGCAGAATGGAGCAAAATTGATAACATTAAACAATCAAATAAAGAACCATTCGAAAGTTATGCAGAGCGTTTGTGGGAATCGCACAAAGAATACTCCGGCCTAGAAACCGCAGATAGGGATCATGAAGTTTTACTTCAGTTCCTAAAAAATAATGCAGGACCCGCTGTTCAACAAGCTCTTTTGAGTGGTGCCGACCCAGCTGAAAACATGTACAGGGCAGTGGTAGACTGGGCATCTAAAATCGAAAATAGACACAATCAGTCTAAATCGCATCATGTTGCAGCAACCCAGTGGGTGACAGAGGGCAAGGGTGCTGAAAAAACGAAAACATTTAATTACACCCAACATCGATGCGATTATTGCAGAAGAAAAGGTCATAACATACGGGACTGTTATCAGTTAAAAGCTGAGTGCGAAAGAAAGGAGCACCCTCCAAAACCGACACTGAAATTCTCAAGCGTTTAGATACCTTGAGTACATAAAACAACACAAGTGCTCCCCGACAAATGGAGGAACAACAACAGGGACAAAAACAACAAAACACCGAATTCCAAGCTGAACTCGAATTATTACTGTCGAAATATAACATACAATAGGGATGCGTGGCCTCCAATGAAATAGGGAGTATTATCAACAGCGGCAACCGTATCAAATTAAGGGCTAACATTGGAGGCCAGTTAGCCAACATACTTATCGATACCGGCACTGCATGCTCTACACAAACATTCCTTTACCTCTAACAAATGAAAACATACAAATTAGAGGCATAGGCGACACACTAATGATCGCGACCAAAAAACAACCAGTTCAACTCGACTTAGGCATGATAATTGTAGAAGAGCCTTTTTGGTATTTACCAGACAGTAGTGAGGGAACCGTGTTGGGAATGGACATCATGAAAAAACATGGCTTTTTTGTTCGCTGCCTTGAAAAACAAATCGAACTGCGAACAAATAAAGCCATGAAAATATTTTTTTCACGAGACAAGGAAAGCATTATGTCCATTTCCAGAACGGACCCCATGCAACTGCTAATGGATAAATATAGCAATGTTTGGGCCAATCACGAACACGCCCGTGGCCTCATTGATTTTGAAGTATGCATTGAGGGGGAGCCACCTCCCCCACAAGAGCAATACCGGAGGCTGCTGTTCGTGAGAGAGTCCAACAGCTTGAAAAAAGAGGTGTAGTTCGACAGTGCAGTTCATCTGCCAACTCTCTGGGTCTTCCAGTACCAAAATCAAACGGAAAATGGCAACTTTGTATAGACTATCAGCGTCTGAATCAAGTCCTGCCTAAAGCGACTGCAATAGTGGCAAATCCTTCTACCCTATTATCACAAATTTTAACAAAAGCCTCTTGGTTTACAATCTTAGACATCAAGAATGGCTTCTGGTCTATCAAGGTTAAGCGTGACAACCAGTGGAAATTAGCCTTTACTGTAAATCAAACTTGGTATACTTGGGAAAGGATGCCAAAAGGCCCTCACAACAGTCCTGCAATCTTCCACACAACTGTGGAAGATACACTCGGCCCCCTACTGGGTGCAGACAGAGTAGCTGACTATGTGGTTGACAACATCATTGCCACACACATAAACAGGAACCCCAACGAACGCGAGCAAAACAACAACACTGCTGATAAATTAGCCAAAATCACAGCCACGAAAGGAGATGAGTGGCGACCAGACATACTACCTGCCCCTGCTGTGAGTGCGGCCCAAATCACCCCCATCGACCTGAAACAATATCAGAAAGATTTGTGGTCAGCTTGGGGGGAGATTGCACCGCACTTACAGCAGGATCAGTTAGTCACTGTCGCAGAAGACATAATACTCAGAGATGGGAAATATGTGGTTCCAAAAGTTCTTAAAAAACCCATAATCAAACTGTACCATGAATATGCCCATATATCTGCTGTTAAAACACAGCAATTGATACAAACACCATTTTGGTGGTCAGGAATGACTTCTGATGTCGACAGGTGGTGTAGTACATGCATAGTTTGTGAAACAGTGAATCAGGGTAAACCCGGAAGCCCTAATCTACGCAGGTCAGACCCATCCAAGGGACCCTGGGAATCCTTACAGTTGGATTTCATTGGTACAATCCCCAGTGCCAAAGGGGGATATCGTTATTGCCTGGTGATCATTGATATATTCTCTAAGTGTTTGGAAGCAATTATCACCCGCAATAACACTGCAAACACTGTGGCATGGGTGATGGCCAACCAAATCATTCCACTTGGGGTTGCTCCATCTAAATCGAAGTCTGATCAAGGAACCCATTTCACTGGGCAAGTAATGAAAAATGTGTGTGCAAAATTCTAACCCTTACAAACCTGACAGACCACAGAGATTATAGATCATAGATGATCAAACTTGTGAATAGCATCCTTTAAAAAATGCTAAGCAGAAAACACATCACCAAAAAAGATGAACTGCAGCTTAAGGTGCTACACACTTCAAAACTACACTAAAATATCACCAAAGATGCTCAGTCTAATTTGATCTCTGAAATTAAATTTGCATTAGACATTACAATGGTATATGTTTTTGTAAAGCAAAATGCTTATTTCCCCTGATGACACAGACCATGCAGTATGAGACTAAAAGCTGTCCGTAACAGTTTGGCTTTGACCATCAGAGGAAAATAAAGAAAGTACCACATGTCTAAATGCAAATTAATTAAAGGTTCAACATTAACTGTTTTCTCTGTCTATTTCAGGTTACAATCTCGTGAGGGACAGATGCAAAAAGGTTTCTGATCCCCTGCTTCAAGACAGGACAACAATTTGGCATGATGGAGATGGGTGTGGAAATACTCAAAGAGGCCTTTCACACCTCACAGCACTACACAAACAAAAATAGCTATATGGCCTCCCGGTTTAGCCCCGGAACCACAATTTTGCAACACCAAATTGTTCTAGAACAGACTCCACCCATCTCCTAAACATAGAACACACACTTTTATCACCACACATCATGGAACAAAATAATGGCCTAGATTCTGAAAGTACTAATCCACTGAAGATCTGGCCTGCCTCTCACATACACATAGCTCTCACATATAGGACATTACAAACCTGTTTCCATAAAACAGGCACTATTTACAACTTCCCAACAACTTATTTGAAATACTATAATATGCATGGGACATTTGCATGGCTACAGTCACACATCGATGATTTAATTACAAATTGCAAACAAACTTGCCACCCAAATTTCTACATTTCTGCCTGCATCAAATTAAATAAAGAAATTGTGCAGACACTTCAATCAATCCACAACCCACTTTGAATATAGACATGTATCATCGATTTTGACTTAGCCAGCAAATCAAACACATTGGATAATTTTGAATTAGCACTGTGATTATTCTATATATCTATACCTGTGATTCTACACTCATAGAATAATTATTATTACGATATGCAAAATGACGCATACCACTGGAGAAGATACTAGTTATACTGACTCTGTGGTATGTTTCCTGTAATTTATTCAGACCAAATATCCATGGCAATAATGAATATTGGTGATGAATGTACTGGTTGCCTTGGGTTTTTTGTCACCTTTCCTTTAATCCATCCAGACCAAGTATTTCCAAATTCCACTACTGTACACTCTATTGGTGGAATAGTGAATGATCAGATCATCAAATGGGATCACATTATTGGGTATATGACCTTGAAGGGTACTGAGAAACAATATACCAGTCGCACTTGCAGTCATGAAACTCACCATTATGTTGTTTGTACATGTAACACCTTATAAACTTTTCTCCTAATGACACTAAACTCATAAATGTACAGTCTTTATATGGTCATTTAAGATGCTGTTCAGGTGCTTATGCATTACCAGTGAGAACTCCTTCACCTAATTGAGGTTGGCCCAGAAGACCACCAATGGAGGTGGCAGAGTTCTTCTAAGAGTCAGATCATCATCAAAGGGAAGGTACCACCAGAAGCTCCATGATGGAATGACATGTCCACTGAACAAGCCAAAAAAAGCCTTGATGGATTCGATGAACTGAACACATGTGCTAACCTCAACCAGACACACAGGGACAAACCCTATTATCCACCTGCTACATGTATCTGGTGGGACTAGGTGTTCTGCAGATGCATACAAAGCGACAAAATGGACTTGGCACCTTGAACGCCTAATAGTGACAACGCAGAAACTATTGAGTTTCCCACTTGGCCAGAGAGCGGACTGTAAGGCAGGGTGCCAATGTGTTTGCATTCAAAGGCAAATAGCAAATGCTTCCTGAGGCACCACACCCCACTGAGCGTAGACTGAAAAATCACACCTCATTGTCGCCCTTCCACATCTGTCCCATTCTCTCCCCTCTCCCCTCTCCTCCTCCTCATCCATTCCCTTTAAGCCCAGAATCACCCCAAACTCACCTAAGATCTGTATGTACCATATCTGATGTATACAAATAATGTAACTTTTGTAACATGTTTGGTATCATTTAAAATGTCTCGGTGCATCTGGTATAGTGTTTTGTCCCCAGCTTTATAAAACTTAATGACAACAAAGTTATAAGGTCTATGATATACTGAATAATTCTGGAGGCCTATCCCCCTCCTTGAAGGTTTAACACCAGGAAGCCAAGAACCCTTTCACCCCCAAATTCTCATTGAACAAAGGATAATACCATTTGGTACACAATGTGTATTCTGTCTGGATATTTAAGGAAGGCTGGCCCAGAGCTCAAGGTTCTCTGTAGTCAGATGATCCCACACCTCAATGTGTGTAACTGTAATAATAGGAATCTTCATTCAGATTTCCCATGCTTTGCAATTACATGTACTTTTCTCAACTACCAGGTATGTTCTTTGACTTGTTTCTTTAACTTGTGTTTTAAATCCTACCTGGCAAATAAATTGTTACTTTTTGATTTATTCTGTATTCCTCTGAAATCATTTATATCAATACTGGGTCTTTAAAATAGGAGAAACCGCTCTGGAGGAACCGAGCAGGAGAATCCCATTTTAAGTATCATTTCTATCATAACTGAAGCTTTAATGTAGGAGGAAGCCACTTAAAGACTATCAGTTTGAATCTCATTAGAAACTGATCAAAAGGTAAATGAACAGAAGAGGATTCAGAGTAACTTAAATGATTAAAATAAAAGAATAATCAGAAAGAATTTAGAGCTTTAATCTAAATCAGAGGTCAACTTAAAATTGGAGTCAGATTAATATAAAATTGGAGTCAGATAAAATTAATAACGGGATGAATTTGTAAAGTGCAAATTATTAACAATAATTGCTTTACTTCAGTGCTCAGAAAAGACAGAACAACGCAGAGACCTTCAAGGGGCAAATCTATGTATTTTTAGCAGTTTTGCCTGCCTTTTTACAATACAGACCGCTCGTCAGATGCACAAAACCGCTTCAGAAGCAGGTGAAAACCTGGCCAGCAGGAGCCATCTCTGCTCTTCAGGACAGTGTACTGACTGGCACATGTTCAGGGACGCTGCAACATATGGCGATTCTACCAACTTGGAGGAATACACAGCATCAGTGACCAGCTACATCAGCAAGTGCATTGATGATGTCACTTTCTCCAAGACCATCACCACACGCTCCAACCAGAAGCCGTGGATGACTGCGGAGGTGCGCACGCTGCTGAGGTCCCGAGACTCCGCCTTCAGAACAGGCGATAAGGCAGCCCTAAGAACAGCTAGGGCCAAACTGTCACGGGCAATCAGAGAGGCAAAGCGCGCACACACCCAGAGAATCCACAGTCACTTCCAGGACAGCGGTGACACGCGGCGCATGTGGCAGGGCATCCAGGCCATCACCAACTACAGGACAACATCAGTTGCCTGTGACAAAGATGCCTCCCTTTCAGATGCGCTGAACGACTTTTACGCTCGGTTTGAAGTGCAGAACAACGTGGTGGCGAGGAAGACCACCCCTCCTCCCAACGACCAGGTGCTCTGTCTTACCACAGCAGATGTGAGGAAAACTCTACGTAGAGTCAACCCACGGAAGGCTGCTGGACCAGACAACATTCCTGGCAGAGTGCTCAGAGGATGTGCAGACCAGCTAGCAGATGTTCTTACTGACATCTTCAACATCTCTCTGAGCAGCGCCATCATTCCAACGTGCTTCAAGGCCACCACCATCATCCCCATGCCAAAGAAGTCTTCAGTGTCCTGCCTCAACGACTACCGTCCCGTCGCACTTACACCCATCATCATGAAGTGCTTCGAGAGGCTCGTCATGAGGCACATTAAGACCCAGCTGCCCCCCTCACTAGACCCACTACAGTTTGCGTATCGTCCAAACCGTTCAACAACCCTCCATCTGGCCCTCACCCATCTAGACAATAAGGACTCATACGTTCGAATGCTGTTCATAGATTTCAGCTCAGCATTCAACACAATCATTCCCCAGCACCTGATTGGAAAGCTGAACCTGCTGGGCCTGGACACCTCCCTCTGCAACTGGATCCTGGACTTCCTGACTAGGAGACCTCAGTCAGTCCGGATCGGGAACAGCATCTCCACCACCACCACACTGAGCACTGGGGCAATGCACAGCTCGAACCACATCGTCAAGTTCGCCGATAACACGACCGTGGTGGGTCTCATCAGCAAGAACGACGAGTCAGCATACAGAGAGGAGGTGCAGCGGCTGACGAACTGGTGTAGAGCCAACAACCTGTCCCTGAATGTCGACAAAACAAAAGAGATGGTTGTTGACTTTAGGAGAGCACAAGGTGAACACACTCCGCTGAACATCAACGGCTCCTCTGTGGAGATCGTCAAGAGCACCAAATTCCTTGGTGTTCACCTGGTGGATAACCTCAACTGGTCCCTCAACACCAGCTCTATCACCAAGAAAGCCCAGCAGCATCTCTACTTTCTTCGAAGGCTGAGGAAAGCACATCTCCCACCCCCCATCCTCATTACATTCTATAGAGCGACTATTGAGAGCATCCTGAGCAGCTGCATCACTGCCTGGTTTGGGACTTGCACCGTTTCGGACCGCAAAGCCCTGCAGAGGATAGTGAGGACAGCTCCATCAAAGACATTTACAAAAAACACTGTATCCGCAAAGCAACCAGCATTGTGGACGACCCCACACACCCCTCACACAAACTCTTTACCCTCCTGCCGTCTGGCAAGAGGTACCGAAGCATTCGGGCCCTCACGGTCCACAGCTGTGTAACAGCTTCTTCCCCCAAGCCATCAGACTCCTCAATACTCAGAGACTGGTTTGACACACACACACACACGTGTCCTGAGTTGCACTTTAATTACAGTCACTTTATAACTGTCTGCTACCTCAATAACTGCTATGTGCATAGAACAATATCTCATAGTATGTTATGTTTACGTTTTTAGAAACTGTCATCTTTTTGCACTACCGAGTACTGGTGTCTATTGTCCTGTTCATTGTCAGTAATTTGTTGTACTGTCCCGTACTTTGCACATGTTTGCACGTGCACTTTATATAGGTATATATAGGTATTTCATAATGTTGATTACAGTGTGAGGAACTTTAGTGGAAGTCAATGGGGCCCATTTTTGGAAGATTAAAAGGCCCCCCCAAATCATGCGTCATGCATTTATATATTTTTAATCAAAGTTGAAAATAATTCAGTATTCAGTGATTGCAATTACGAGTTCTTTGTTAAAAATTACCATCCAGTTTAAAAATGTCTCCAATGAGATGTTCTGAGATTTAAATACTGATAATACGTTTTCTGAGCCGACAAGCAGTCCCAGAATGAAGCAAACTCTGCGTCTTAAAAGACAGTCAGTGACTGACAACACTTGCAATTTCGGTCTGCAAGTCTGTTCCTCACACAAAATTACTGTATGAATTTAGAAAGCATGGAATATATCACGAGTCACATAGTATGTGGAGCTAGTGCAGATGTTGAAGGTGTGCGTGTGGATGTGTATATAGGACAGAGTGTGAGGGACAGGATGAGGACAGGAGCCAGGCAGGTATTTCAGATGAGCAGATAAGAATTGTAATTTTCTGAAAGGGAAGAATGTTTGATTTTATACACGTTTTACAATAATTTAAGAGCATTCTATGAATATGAATTTCTATTCATATGTGCATTAATTTGAACCAATATTATACAATGTGTAATACGGTGGCTCAGAGGTGCTCAATACAGCAATGTTTCAAAATCAAACATAAGTTCACAAGCCACATCAATATGCAAATCAAACATAAGTTCACAAGCCACATCAATATGCAAATCAAACAAAAGTTCACAACACAAATAAATTGAGTCACAACACAAATGAATGAAGCTACTACACATACATTAAGAAATAACTCATGAATCAGGAGTTTTTTTTGATACAGCAAGCCAAATTTTGTTATGTTGCCTGGAGGCAACAATATACCTCCAGGCAACATAACAAAATTATGGAGTTAATTACAATACTCAGCTTCACAATGCACAAATGTCTTTGCCAAAATGTATTTAGTTAAATTGAAATCATAACATAATGACAACCTAAATCTACTTTAGTGGGAATGTTTTATTGTGCCCTATCCTCCTCATGTGAGCATGCAATACTGCCAATACAATTACAAAAAATCAAAACATTATTTACCAGGTTGACGTTGCCCCCTAGTCACTGGGAGCATTTCCATTGTGTTGCAGTTTATTTTTTTGGTGTTGCAGTTTAGTTTTGTTGTGTTGTGGCTTAATTTTGTTGTGTTGTGCATGTGTTTGTGTTATAGGTTGATTTCTTTGAGTTGTAAACTTTTGTTTGCTTTGTAAATATCGTTGTGTTGTGCACATTTGGGCCACCATAGTGTAATGTGTTGTAATGAAACAATCATTTGATCATAAATGCTTGGGGACTCTTAATATAGTACAAGGATGTGTCGAAGGCTGACAGGGTATTGGCCTATAGATGTTAATTATGCAATCCTGTTATAATTATAGCAAAAAGATTCATTAAACTTGCAACATTTCTACAATGCAAGTAGAAAGATAGATGGAGAAGCATAGGGAAATTAAGCAGTGACACTTTAGATTTTATGAAGTTATTACAAAAAATAATTATTACAGGAAAGCAATTTCTGCAAGTGACATCCATTTATAATCTCGAAAATATAGTTAAATGCATTTCGTATCCACTTTTGTGTCAAAATATATTAATCTTTATCAGTCCAATAAAAATGGGTTAAGAAGAAGATTAAAATCTAAAAATAGTTAAGAACATTAAAAATAAAGTTCTGAATATTAACAAACAAACAAGCAGATTTTTTCTTGTTGGAAAGTGGACAAGATATTGTAGTTGACCGCAAACTGCCTTCTGTCTTCCATTAAAAAAAACATCAGTGTCCAACTCCACATCTAATTTAAAAGAAACATCTCAAGGTAGTGATAAGTTTATGAAATTTGATTACAAATAGCTAGCTGGTTATTTAGTCTCACTTAGATGTTAATAGTGGAGATGTAGTGGTTCAAATAAGACACCAATGTTATATCACACAAAATTCTTCCACTTGTGCCTTGCCTTAATAAATATGTATTTTAAAAGTATTCTGGATCGGTTACTTTTTTGTGATGTATCGGAAAACATTACTGAATACATTTAAGAGAGTGTATTTAGTATTCCGCCCAGAATACTTTCTTTAGTTTCTATACTTTCCTGATGGTGCTGTTTGGGGTTACGACCAACCCGTTGCAGGATGGCTTGTTTCAGGTCGGAGTACTCCAGCAGGCTCATGACAGGTAGCTGTTGTGCCGCAAGCCGAGTCTCCCCCGACAACAATGGCAACAGACAGAACGCATACTGCACGTTGGGACCACCACTCCGCGACATGTTCAAACAGTTATAAAAGGCTTCATAAAGGCTTCAGGGTTGTCCTGTGGTCCCATTTTTGCCAATTGATTTGAGGCACAGCAGGCATGGTTGTGTTGGAGTACACCCTGTTGCAGTAAGCCCTGGAACACCTGTCGGTCCTCAGCCTGGGCTTGCATCATAGCCTGGAACCATAGTTCTTGTTCCGCCTGCAGCTCCAGGAGGGCCTGTTGTTGCATCTGGTGGATGTCAGTGAGGGTTTGGACGATCTCGACCAGTGGCGAGGACTCCATGATGGCAATCTTTTTCCGTTTAGGTTTATGCAACACTATAAAAAAATCCCTTTCTGATCTTGGAATGAGGAAGTGGGAGATGAGAAGTCTTGTTCCAAATATACTCTTTATTTTGATACTTTTCAGTATTTCTACACACTCAAGGTTTTCTTTTCAGCAGAATGCTCTTTGGTTCACACACACATGCTGGAAGCTCTCTTTCCCTCCACCGCCCTTTTATCACCATGTCACAGCTCACTGGGAATACAGACGTCATGGTTACTGTTGTAACCTCCGTTCCCCAGATGGAAGGAATGAGACGTTGTGTCGATTGTAGTGACACAAGGGGTCTCTTCTGAGAGCCTTGCATACCTCACGTACCTCTGAACTTGAGAAAAGGCCAATGTAAAGTTGGCAGACAGAATTTGCATGCCCAGCCACCGGACATACATAAAGGGGATATAAAGGGGAGGTCTTGGTACCAGCTCCGGAGCGAACATCTGACTGCCCGGGTCTTCCATCTCATGGAAGCATCTAGGAGCTTCATGGGTCCTAGAGGGAGTCCTGAAGATGGGGGCATACGACGTTGGGGATGAGAACTGGGCCCGTTTGAAGTGGAGCTGCCTGGATTAGTTACAGGGGGGTGCCCTCGGTGGGCAGACGGGCTGCGTTAAGGTGATGGCGCGGAATGATGTTATATATAGCTTCCGTCTGCCTCTTCACTGCTGAAAACTGCTGCGCGAAGTTGTCGACGGGGCATTGAGAAAGTGTACCTTGTCAATGGCATTCCTGGACCACGAGGGTGGCCATCACCCACCCGAGTGGCACTGTAGGCTTCGCAGTTAGTGACAATGTTGTCCTACAGGCTCTGGAACCTCCTTGTCGGCTCGTCATGCACTTCCGGGAAGAAAGGTACCGTGGGGGCGTGGCTATGAGTGGTGCCCTGGCCCAAGAAACTGATCAAGTAGCCGTGAGGGGGGGCAGAGATTTTCGGTCCACCTCACGCTCGCGGCGGCCCGGGAAAGCATAGCGGACATCCGTGCGTCAGACCTGAAGGTGGCAGCCCAGACAAGTCATCAGCATCAGACGCCGGTGTGACGCTCTCCGATGCAGCGGCGAGATCATCATCCAGTTCCGGGGGCTTGAAGGAGAATGCCGGCTGGCCGCGAGGCAAGCCGCACTCATCCCGAGCTCGGATGGAAGCAAGCAAGCGTGCCGGGAGGCGGGTGGTTCGTGGGGTTTTACCGGGCAAAACAGAGCCCATCGTCATCCCCGAAACGCCTTCAACGCCAGCCGGGTCGTCCTCAATCCCGTAGGAAGAAGGAACAACATGGGGGGCGGCTGAAGTGGCTTTCTCTCGTGAGAAAAGAAAGCCACGACCGCAATGTTACCATGGCTATGTTCTCACACCGAGAACAGGAACCATTCATAAAATGCTGTCTGCGTGTGTTCGCAGCCCAGGCACAGGAGGCAGCTTTTTATGACCATCAGAAGTGGAGAGAAATCGACCGCATCCAGGAACTACACAGAGGCGGAAGGGCATCTTGAAAAAGATGCTTCCTGAAAAGTACTTTCAATGCCTGCTGTGTATTGCTCTTCTATGAACGTGCAGAGAGGAGAAAGCCGCTGGAATGCCGTAGATCCAACAGCAGTGCTTATCGCCAGTAGAGGTGAGTGGAACAGTGGTGAACTCAGCTTTGCTGTTGCACAACCGCTTGGCTCCGAAGAAAAAAATCTGTCTGACATTCGCTCCCCTTTATACCTGTATGTCTGGGGGCGGGGCATGCAAATTCTGTCTGCCAACTTGACTTTGGCCTTTTCTCAAGTTCAGAGGTACGCGAGGCTCTCAGAAGAGACCCCTTCTGTCACTACAATCGACACAATGTCGAGTGAGAGACAGAAGGGGAACAGGTGTTAGCACAGGTGTAAATCCTTAACCGCTCAGCCTTCCCGGACCTCACTCTCCACAGATCAGCGCTCAATATACTCCCGACTCCACAGTATTTTCCTAGCCTAACTTTATATTGTGTTTTTTTTTGCAGCATTATGCTGCAATAGTATTTTTTTCTCTTAGATACCTTGTTTCCCCAAGCATACTTGAGCACATATGCATGTGCACACTCTTCAAAACCCTATAAAAACATAGTATATTCATTGGCATATACATGGCTGCGTTCTCCTGCAGAAACCTACAGTAGGTGTGTTAAACTGCTTTCTCTTAATCTCTTAAAAGGCACAAGGAAAATGGTGTTCAGTTTTATTTGGTAATTCGCTTTCTGCAATGTCACTGACATCAACACTGCAAACTATCAAGAAACTATGCTTTTAATCTTGGGTGGAGAGATTTTGTTGCAAGCACACAACATTGCTGTTTGTGAATGTTCAATGAAACTATGGTTTGGGGAAATACCAAATCGTTAAACTATGTTGGTAATGATGTAACTTGCTACCATGGTTGGCTGCTTTAGGGAAACGCATCCCAGCCCAATACAGCAATGTTGACTCAACCAATGGTGTTAATCTGTTTGTTTGACCAACAGCAGATGGGAACTGTTCATCAAATTCATCTTTATTTTTGCAATTCCATTTGATGGCCCTCATGACACAGAAATTACACAAATAAATGTACAAACATTTGCATGGACAGCTATATTCAAATTCCATTTTAAATACAATATTTTTATTACTGTAAATTTCTAAAGCCATGTCATGTTGAGAACCACTGATCCACAGTAAGAGTTTGTGCTGCTAGGTTACCAAATGATGTTGCCAAATAGGATGTGTTCCTTAATTAATATCTTTTGTAAGACCAACAACAACAATCTTGTCAAACGTAGTCCTAACCATATCCCTAACCCCCATCCCTTACCCCAACTCTAAACCCAACTATTCACAATCCCTAAAATCAGAGGGATATAATACTGTAATTTGATACGAATGTTGCTCACGCCCCAACCCCAGCCATAAAACTAACCGTAAAATGTGATTGTTTGATGGGAATGTTGTTCCAGGACAAACAAGGATGCCAATCCAAGCACATGTATTACTTGGCAAAATGCTGCCAGGCGGCCATATGGGGCGGTTATTTTCTTTAACTGCTGCCCTGCCTCTGTTTCCTCCCTTCTGTGGTGAGGCATCTGAAGTACCACTGCTGAGGCATATATCACATTATTGTTTTTTTTAATTGCAATGGTTGGGAATGTTTTAGTGCTCCACCGAGTATTGGGCATCTAGTCAACGGCTTAGATGAACGTGATATAAAATTGACACACATCAAAAGCGTGTTCTGGTGGGTAGGGTGCAGTTACATTGTAGCACTTGCATATGGGAGATTGAATAGTTTAAAAATAGCTGAAATAATATATAAGAAAATATTTCCTTGAAAATGAATTTGTTTTGAATTGGATCACTAGATCAGATGTATCTAGTGATCCAATTCAAAACAAAGAGCTCATAATCTTGACAAATTGTATCCCAACTATATGGGATGCAGGCCATAGCTTGTATAGCTTATCTGGACCTCTGGTCAACCTCTAGTTTGACCTAAGTCTTCTGCTTATCCATCATTCCTTAATTTGTTACATTTAGGCTTTCACACTGGTTAATAGTAGTTTTCCACCAATTACAGACTGTCCAATTTCTAGGTGGTTCCAGAAGCCCAATTTTAGTTTGACAGTCCTTTGTTTCAGCCTCAGTTGGCATGCCAATAGAACACTATTACCAAAAACAGATGGTCCCACCCCAATCTTGTTTTACTGGTTGAGTCAATGTAGCTGTGCCAGGCTAGAGGAAGTCAAGCATTATTATTATTATTACTCTAACTAAAAACTAATTAATAATATGCATATGTGGATTGGGCGACGTAACTAGCATGGAAGCAGGCAGCGGCCTTTTCTCTCTACATTTTTATCTCCACTGAGTATTAGATTTGCTGGGGCCATCTAACGCTATCATATGAATCGGGGAATGTGTTCTTTTCCTTTCCTATTCTTTCATGGGGAAAAGACACCTCAGAGACCACATCCTGCCCAAAAAGGGAGGTCAACATTTGGCACTATGACAGGCTCAGCAGTCGCACATGAAAGAGGCATGGTGTTAGGTCCCACCACGAAAGGGGCGGGGGCTCTACAAACACAGCGACTGTGGCAGAGAGAGCTCTGCCCAAGGGAGAAGCGGGTCCGCCGACAGGGAGACTGTACCGCGGAATATACATCACAGGGGTTACCGGAGTAATTGGCACCCGTGGAGCACAGTACAGGGCATATTAGACCCCGCAGTGGGGCTGGCGGCAAACTCCTCCACAGAGTTCGCGAACCATAGGGCTAGGGAGGAAAGACATCCAGGGTCTATGACTTTGTGAACTTGACTGGGAGTAAAAGTGCACGTTTGCACCTCAGGGCAGGGGAAGCGATACACCCGGCCAGCTGTTCCGTATTACCAAATTCTACCTGTTCGTACCTGACAAAACACGGGACGAAACCGGCTCAACTCTGAGATTGTAAAATCTCGCAAATGTGTTGGGTGTAGCCCAGCCCGCTGCTCTGCAGATGTCTGCTAGAAAGGTGCCATTGGCCTGTGCCCACGAGGATTCCACACTCCTAGTAGAGTGTGCTCATATTCCCAAAGGGGCGGGCACGGCCTGAGACTGGTATGCGAGAGCAATGGCATCCACGATCCAATGGGATAGCCTCTGTTTGGAGACAGCGCTCCCTTTCCGCTGTCTGCCAAAGCAGACAAAGAGCTGCTCAGAGTGCCTAAAGCTCTGCATGCGATCCAAATTGGTGCGCAAAGCATGCACAGGGGACAGCAATGACAGGGCTTGGTCTGCCTCCTCCTGGGGCAGCGCTTGCAGGCTCACCACATGATCCCTGAAGGGTAGAAGCCTCTGAAAGTGTTTCAGTGGAACCGTTGTCCTCTGCCTGAATGACTTCAGGCAGTTCAGCACAGACTACGCGTGCTCACTTGTGAGGCTCTGAAGCCCTAGACGGCTGAGGTGCCTGAGGACTAAATACCTGTGCACACACAGCAACTCTCGACAGTGTGCTAGAATCACCCAGTCGTCGAAGTGGTCAAGTATGTGGATACCCACTGTCCTTAACGGGACAAGAGCTGCCTCTGCAACTTTCATGAAGACGTGAGGGGACAGGCCGAAAGGGAGGACCTTGTGCTGATACGCCTGGCCGTCGCAAACTGTAGGAAGAGTTTGTGTCGTGGTAGAACCAAGATGTGAAAGTACGTGCATTTCAGGTCTATCGCCACAAAGCAATCTTGATGCCGGACGCACGTCAAATCTTTATTTTTGCTGCGCCAGCATCTTGAAAGGCTGTGTAAGGCCCGGTTCAGAACTCGCAGGTTCAAGATAGCCTCAACCCACCGCCTTTCTTTGGCACGTTGAAGGGCTGTAGAACCCTTTCCCCACCTTGGCTGGAGATACCGGCTCTAACGCGCCCTTGCGAAGAAGGGTCGTGATCTCCACACGCAGGGTGACGGCATTCGTGCCCTGCACCAAACCGGGGCGGGTGCCTGGCGAACTGAATCGCGTGTCAGATGGTTCTATCCAGCCACTGCGACAGGTTGGAAACGTTAGCCACGCGTCTAAGCTCCGGGCACTAAGGGAAGATCACACCTGTTCGGGGCTGAGGGAAACCTCAAAGCACTTACCTTGCTCTATGAGGCCTAATCCCGACGTGCTGCAGCATCCCGATGCGCTCAACAACCGACCTCACCCTCCTGGTGACGAAGGTCACAGTGCGAGCACTCCAGCAGGCAATGTCCACCTTGGTGGTCCAGGAGCACCACCTCAGAATCAGAATCAGAATCAGCTTTATTGCCAAGTATGCTTACACATACAAGGAATTTGTCTAGGTGACAGGAGCTTCCAGTCAACAACAATACAAACAATAGCAAAAACAGCAGCAAGACATAGGTAATTAAAAACAATAAAAGAACACAAAATAAATAATTATACATATACGCACATACACTCACCTTCATACATACCCACATACACACACGTAGTGCAAATCTAATACAATCTGTATATAAAGAACAAAAAACATTATATTATGTACAGAGCAATGTAAGTAATGGCAGAAGTGGATATGTTGGATAATATAAATTAAAATTAAAATTAAACTGTGTATTGCACATAATTATTGCTCAATGGGGCAATTTAATTGTTCATTAGATGGATGGCCTGAGGGAAAAAACTGTTCCTGTGTCTGACCGGTTCTGGTGTTCAGAGCTCTGAAGCGCCGGCCAGAAGGCAACAGTTCAAAAAGGTAGTGGGCAGGGTGAGTGGGGTCCAGAGTGATTTTACCAGCCTTTTTCCTCACTCTGGAAGTGTATAGTTCTTGAAGGGGGCAGGGGGCAACCAATAATCCTCTCAGCAGACCGAACTGTCCTTTGTAGTCTTCTGATGTCTGATTTCGTAGCTGCACCAAACCAGACAGTTATTGAAGTGCAGAGGACAGACTCAATGACTGCTGAATAGAACTGTTTCAGCAGCACTGGTGGCAGGTTGAACTTCCTCAGCTGGTGAAGGAAGTACAACCTCTGCTGGGCCTTTTTCACAATGGAGTCGATGTGTATCTCCCACTTCAGGTCCTGTGAGATGGTAGTGCCCAGGAACCTGAATGACTCCACTGCTGCCACAGTGCTGTTTAGAATGGTGAGGGGGGACAATGTTGGGGTGTTCCTCCTAAAGTCCACAATCATCTCCACTGTTTTGAGCGTGTTCAGCTCCAGGTTGTTTTGACTGCACCAGAAAGCCAGCCATTCAACCTCCTTTCTATATGCAGACTCATCATCATCTCGGATGAGACCGATGACAGTGGTGTCGTCTGCAAACTTCAGGAGCCTGACAGAGGGGTCCTTGGTGGTGCAGTCATTGGTGTACAGGGAGAAGAGAAGTGGGGAGAGCACACATCCCTGGGGGGCACCAGTGCTGATGGTACAGGTGGTGGAAGTGAATTTTCCCTGCCTCACAAGCTGCTGCCTGTCCGTCAGAAAGCTGGTAATCCACTGACAGGTAGAGGTGGGAACAGGGAGTTGGTTTAACTTAGTCCGGAGTATATCTGGTATGATTGTGTTGAAAGCCGAGCTAAAGGCCACAAAAAGGATCCTTACATATGTCCCCGGTCTGTCCAGATGTTGCAGGATATGATGCAAACCCATGTTGACTGCATCATCCACAGACCTGTTTGCTCGATAAGCAAAATGAAGGGGGTCCAGAAAGGGTCCAGTGATGTCCTTCAGGTGGGCCAACACCAGTCTCTCAAATGACTTCATGACCACAGATGTCAGGGCGACAGGTCTGTAGTCATTAAGTCCTGTGATTTTAGGTTTCTTAGGGACGGGGATAATAACTGAGCGTTTGAAGCAGCATGGGACTTCACACTGCTCCAGTGATCTATTGAAGATCTGAGTGAAGATGGTGGCCAGTTGGTTAGCACAGGAACGAAGGCAAGCTGGTGAGATGCCATCTGGTCCTGGAGCCTTCCTTGTCCTTTGCTTCCGAAAGACACGGCACACATCGTCCTCACAGATCTTGAGTGCAGGTAGTGTAGCAGGAGGGGAGGAGGGGGTTGCAGGAGGTGTTAATGGTTGTGTGAAATGAAGGTCCGAGTGCATGTGGGGTGTGAAATTGGGCCTTTCAAATCTGCAGTAAAACACATTCAGGTCGTCAGCCAGTCGTTGGTCCGCCACAGGGTTGGGGGTAGGAGTCCTGTAATTAGTAAGTTGTTTCAGGCCACTCCACACTGATGCAGGGTCGTTAGCTGAAAACTTGCTTTTCAGCTTCTCAGAGTAGCTTCTTTTAGCCACTCTGATTTCCTTATTCAGTGTGTTCCTGGCCTGATTATACAAGACTCTATCCCTACCCATGTAAGCCTCCTCTTTGGCATGACGAAGCTGTCTGAGTTTCCCTGTGAACCATGGTTTATCATTGTTGAATGACAAAAATGTCCTAGTAGGGATGCACATATCCTCACAGAAACTGATGTATGATGTAACAGTATCTGTGAGCTCGTCCAGGTCTGTAGCTGCAGCTTCAAAAACACTCCAATCAGTGCAGTCAAAGCAGGCTTGTAGTTCCAGCTCTGCTTCAATAGTCCATCTCCTTATAGTCCTTACAACTGGCTTTGTTGATTTTAATTTCTGCCTGTAGGTCGGGAGAAGATGAACCAGACAGTGATCAGAGAGACCCAAAGCTGCACGTGGGACAGAGCGATATGCATCCTTTAATGTTGTATAGCAGTGATCCAATATATTCCTGTCTCTGGTGGGGCATGTAATGTGCTGTCTGTATTTGGGCAGTTTGCGTGTGAGATTTGTTTTGTTAAAGTCCCCAAGAATAATAATTACTGAGTCCGGGTATTGTTGTTCTGTGTCTGAGATTTGATCAGCCAGCTGTTGCAGTGCTAAGTTCCCAGACGCGTTAGGAGGAATGTAAACACTCACCAGAATAAACGAAGAAAACTCCCGCGGCGAGTAGAACGGCTTACAGTTAATAAAGAGCGCTTCCAGATTAGGACAGCACATCCTCTTTAGTGTTGTTTCATCTGTACACCAACTTTCGTTGATGTGAAAGCATGTTCCACCGCCTCTCGTTTTCCCCGTTAACTCCGCGATGTGATCCGCTCTGAACAGCTGGAAGCCCGGCAGATGTAATGCGCTGTCCGGAATGGATTCACTCAGCCAGGTTTCAGTGAAGCACAGTGCAGCAGAGTTTGAAAAGTCCTTATTAGTATGTGTGAGGAGATGTAGTTCGTCCGTTTTGTTGGGAAGAGAGCGGAGATTTGCGAGATGAATGCTCGGCAGCGCTGTGCGAACGCTGCGCTGACGGAGTTTAACCAGCGCGCCAGCTCGTCTCCCTCGCCTGCGTCTCGTAGCGCATCTAAACAACACATCAGCGCCTCCAACTAAAATGTCCAGCAAAACGTCAGAATATTGAAAAACCGGGAAAAGATGATCTGGTATGTATGTGCTGCCGAATGTTCAGCAGTTCATCCCTGGTAAAACTGATTGGTAAAAGATTGCTAAACACAGGACAAACTAACAAAAACAACAAAAGAATTGAAGAGCTCCACACCGAGGCGGCCATCTGCGGCGCCATGTTGTATTAATATACCTGTGGCTGAATCTGGTTGAGATGAGGGTCGCCAACAAAGCCCGCTTTCTCAGAACTTCTTAAACATGTCTAAAGAGTTTATAGTCAAAAAAGAGGTATTCACCATAAACTGCCATTGTAGGACATCAATGAGCACAACATTTTCACAATTTCTCCCTTTGTGTTAAGATAAAGAAAAAATTCATAAAAGATTATAACAACACAGGGGTGAGTAAATAATGATTGAATTTGTATTTTTGGGGGAAATAATCTGAACTGCATTTAAAATCCTGTCATCTGGTAGAGGCCTAAACATCAAAGAGTGTGTTTTCCTTCTCTCTCCCGCTCTATTCATATCACATCTCACCTTCCCAACTGTGAAGTTTTCTTCTCGCCAAAACTTTCTCCCTTACCTGTCTGGGCAAGATCCTGTTTTCATTTACACTGCTGTCCAGTTTAAAGGGATCAGTTCATTAGTTCACACAAAAAATTGAAATGCTGTCATTATTTACAGAATTGTCCCGCGTAATACAGAATCATTCCATATTTAAGCGAAGAAAAATCTCACACTCAAACTGCTGATATATTTTCACAGATGAAGATATAAAACACACACCTTTTGCATGAGTTGGGTGCAATTTGGCCTGTCACAATAATTACGTCATCGACTTATCGTACAATATATGGAAATTACATCGATAATTTTTGCTGACCATTGTGTTTACATGCGTGTTTGTTTACATAATAATGAATGTCACCAACATTTTAACCAGTCATACTGTGTCTGTCCTCTTGTCTGCTCTCTGTGTCTGAGGCGGGTCTCAGGCAGCTCCTCCGCACACACAGAGCGGACAGCGACAGCTGAAGATTACATGTTACTCGAAGCTAATAGGTGTTTTTCCTGATGACTGCATAATTCCAGCCAGAATGTTTGGAAGAATAAGTCCAAATGGACTTTGTGTGGGAACGTTTAAGCTTTAAGCCAAATGAAAGAGGAGAGTCCATTAACGTGAACAAGCCGGTATGTCGACTTTGTTTAAAACAGGGGCAACGGAAAGTGGCAATACAACTAACCTAAATGCTCATCTGAAACATAACCATCCCATCTGGTTTTCTGAGCTGGGAACAAAAACCGAAGTTGGAGATGAAGAGGGGCCTTCCCAACTGAAATATAATAATTTTTTTTCACAATCCAATTCCAATGTCTGAGTATTCTTAAAAATTTTAAGTTCATTGCTCTTTGAAAGGATTTGTTTATCGCAATTATTTCTGGGACAATATATCGTCCAACAAAAGTAGTAATCATGAGAGGTCTAGGTGAGATATGGGCTGTTGGTACATAACACGGACAATACACTTGACACATTAGTCCTATACTGTCTACAAACTGTTGCTCCCAATTTTAAATGAAAAGGGTGTTTGGATTTAGATGGCCAAAAAGAACAAAAAGACAAACACACAAAGGTGTCGGACAGCTGTCCGTAAATCTCTCTCTCTTGCACTGCAGCTTCCAGTCGGCCTTTAACCCTCTCTGAGGCTTGATTAGCCTGATTAGGGGCCGGGTGTGTGGAATCACGACCCGGCCCCGCCCTCCGCCCTGCCACATTCCTCCCTCGTGCTTTCAGGCCCGGGATTGCTATTGTTCAATCCCAGAACAATAGCAAAGAGCCTTGTGAAGATGCTGGAGGATACAGGTAGACAGGTATTTATATCCACAGTAAAACAAGTCCTATATAGACATAACCTGATAGGCTACACAGAAAGGAAGAAGCCACTGCTCCAACACCACCATAAAAAGCCAGACAACAGTTTGCAAGTACACATGGGGACAAAGATCTTACTTTTTGGAGAAATGTCCTCTGGTCTGATGAAACAAACATTGAACTGTTTGGCCATAATGGCCATTGTTATGTTTGGAGGAAAAATGGTGAGGCTTGCAAACCAAAGAACGCAATCACAACCATGAACCATGGGGGTGGCAGCATCATGCTGTGGAGGTGCTTTGCTGCAGGAGGGACTGGTGCACTTCACAAAATAGATCATCACGAGGAAGGAAAATTATGTGAATATATTGAAGCAACATCTCAAGACATCAGCCTGGAAGTTAAAGTTTGGTCGCAAATGGGTCTTTCAAATGGACCCCAAGCATACCTCCAAAGTTGTGGCAAAATGGCTTAAGGAAAATAAAGTCAAGGTACTGGAGTGGCCATTACAAAGCCCTGACCTCAATCCGATATAAAATTTGTGGGCAGTACTGAAAAAGCATGTGAGAGCAAGGAGTTCTACAAACCTGACTCACTTACACCAGTTGTGTCTGGAGGAATGGACCAAAATTCCAGCAAGTTATTGTGGGAAGCTTGTAGAAGGCTACCCAAAAAGTTTGATCTAAGTTAAGCAATTTAAAGGCAATGATACCAAATACTAACAAAGTGTATGTAAACTTCAGATCCACTGGGAATGTGATGAAAGAAATAAAAGCTGAAATAAATTGATCTATCTACAATTATTCTGACATCTACTTTATTTCACATTCTTAAAATAAAGTAGTGATCCTAACTTACCTAAGACAGGGAAAGTTTTCTACGATTAAATGTCAGGAATTGTGTAAGGCTGAGTTTAAATATATTTGGCCAAGGTGTATGAAAACTTCTGATTTCAACTGTATATATATAGCTCCATAAAATTAAAAAATGTACATTTAGAGATTAAATGAGGAAGAGCTTGTTGGAGATAAGGTATATCTCTGTGGTGTGAAACTGACCCTCCACTAAGCAGCTACTGTTGCTAACACTGTCAAGCCTTAGTATTAGCACTTGTTCTGCTGCCAGCAAATATTGAGAGAGAAGCAATCATATTAAATTACTTACTTCAGGAATTTGTTTAATAATAGCTGGATTAACTGTGTACAGAATGGCTGTCATGATTATGAAATTTGGCTGATGATTAATTGTCAAACAAACAGTTCTGGTTATGACGATTAAAGGGTTAGTTCACCCAAAAGTGAAAAATATCCCATAATTTACTCACCCTCAAGCCATCCTAGGTGTATATGAGTTTCTTCTTTCAGCCAAACACAATTGGAGTTATATAAAAAAATATCCTGGCTCTTCCAAGCTTTATAATGGGAGTATATGGTACCTTAGATTTTGAAGCCCACATAACCGCATCCATCCATCATAAAAGTAATCCATACGGATCCAGGGGGTTAATAAAGGCCTTCTGAAGTGAAGCGATGCGTTTTTGTAAAGAAAAATATAATTATTTATAATTTTATAAACTCTAATCACTGGCCTCCGGTAACGGCGGTCCACACCAGTCCGGCGTATGACGTAGGCATAGCGTAGGCTCCAGTGAGAAGTGATGAACGTGGAAGCGCAAAGGATAGAGTAAAAACAAATGCCAGTCACGAATTAGAAGACAACAACAAGGATTTTTAAAGATAAATGTCTGAGGATTTCGATATAAGAGAAGAGGAGATTGATTTTTTGGCCCAGCCCAATTTTTTTGAACCGGAGTACAACAACCAGGAACTCAGGGAGATGAAGGAGGCTGCAGCAGCGGCACAAACAAAATAATCTGGTATTGTAAAATGAATTTATATATTTACATATTTATTTACAAATACATATTTGGACTGGACTTCCTGTTGATGACGGTACGCTGCACGAGAGAGTTTGTTTGTAGCCTGCTTAGGCTGCTTAGCATTGCTTTTTTTTTTATTCTCAAACATTCATCGTTATATTCATCGTTATATCCTTTGTCATTTTACCACGTTTGAGGTTTTTCCGCTTTTCTACTGTTTCATCTGCGTGTATTTTACCTGTTGCTGCTGGCACCTAGCTAGAGTCTGTGTTTGTAGCCTACTAGTTTTTTTTTAGCATCACTTATATATCTGTTTTCAGCCTTTAATCCTTAACATCTGCCATTTTTAAGCACGCATTGGGTTCCCCTCGTATTATTCTCTTATCACGATTCAACTGAGCGCATATTCCACCTGTATCCGCATTCTATTTCTATTGCCATTAAACTGCGTGCATTTTTTCAACACGCACCCGTTTTTTCTCCTCTGCAGTACTCAGATTATTGCATCGATCTCAAAGCACCACTTATCAAGAACAACCAACAACAACAAACAATTTTGTGAGGGATTCACATCAATCTCAAATCCTCACCGCTCTGGAACAACCAACAACAGTGGAGGTCAGTGAGAAAGAGAAGCCGATAGATACTGTTTCAGATGCGAGTAGTACAGAGAGCAACATACACACTCTGGTTCCGGCTGTAGAGCCCCTGCAGCAGGGCATTTGGGTGACGTCTCGGCTGCATACTCACTCAGCAAAGAGACACCGCTCTTCCGTTCCTGTTAGGGATTCCAATCGATTCTCCCCACTCAGTGATACACCCACTGAGAATCATGTTGAAAGAGCTCTTGTTATTGGCGATTCTATTGTAAGGAACGTGGAAATAGAGACTCCAGCCACTATTTTTAATTGCATTTCGGGGGCCAGATCATCTGACATCAAATCAAATTTACAAGTGCTGGCTAATGCTAAACTTTCTAAAATTGTTATCCATGTCGGCACTAATGATGTCCAGCTTCGCCAGTCGGAGATCACTAAAGATAATGTTAAAGAGGTGTGCGACTTTGTGTGTGTGCGAGTTTTTGGGGTAGACCTGCTAAAGAGAGACAGACTCCATCCCTCCAGGGAAGGTGCCGCTCTCCTCTCTAGTAATTTGGCTCATAGTCTTAATAATGATAGTATTTGACTAACTGGGGCCCAGGTCAGGAAGCAGACAAACTGGTTAATCTGAACGCCTGCTAGCTGCCTTGAGACGTCACACAGGTCACATAAACTACAGCACATAGAGACAGTATCATCTAGATATCTCAGTGACCGTGTCTGTTCCCCGAACTACCAAACACAATACCCTCACTAAACCATTTAGAAAATGTTTTGATTAAAAAGGTCAAACTTTAAAAAACAAACAAATTAAAAATACACCTCATATAAAAATAGGGCTACTAAACATTAGATCTCTTTCTACCAAAGCACTAATTGTTAATGAAATGATTACAGATCATAGAATGGATGCAATCTGTTTGACTGAAACCTGTCTTAAACCAGATGAATATATTAGTTTAAATGAATCTACTCCCCCAGGTTGACTCCTCCAACATGAGCCTCGTCTGAAGGGTCGAGGAGGTGGTGTTGCTACAATTTACAGTAAAGTTTTTGTTGTTACTCAGAGGAAAGGGATATAAATGTAAGTCTTTTGAACTAACAATGCTTAATGTGACACCGTCAGATATAAATAAATCTCTGTCATCTTTTCTCCTTGCTACAATGTGTAGATCACCCGGGCCTTATTCTGATTTCCTTGGTGAATTTACAAATGTTTTATCAGACCTTGTAGCTTTAATTGTTGGTGACTTCAACATTCACATTGGGATTAGCATTTATCGATATTCTCAACTCTCTTGGAGTCAGACAAAAGGTAACATGACCATCTTATCGTCATAATCATATGCTAGATTTAATTATGTCATATGGATTTGATGTTGATAATACAGAAAATCTGCAGCAGAGCGATGACATCTCAGATCATTACCTCGTCTCTTGTATGCTGCAATCAGCTAATGTTACTCAATCTACACCACGCTATCATTCAGGTAGAAATATTCTTTCGACCACTAAAGATAGCTTCACTAATAATCTTCCAGATCTATCTCATATACTCTATAAACCCCAAAGCCCAGAAGAACTTGATGAAATAACAAAAAATATAAATGCAGTCTTCTCTAGCACTATTGATATTGTCGCCCCACTTCGATTAAAGAAAATTAAAGAAATAAGCCCTGCACCATGTTTCAATGATCACACTCATGCTCTCAAGAGAGCAGCTCGGAAAATGGAGCGCATGTGGAAAAATACAAAATTAGAAGTATTTTGTGGTGCATGGAAGGATAGTGTCTGTAGATGCAGACAGGCACTAAAAGATGCCAGGTCAGCATATTTTAGTAAACTCATAGAAAATAACCACAACAATCCTAGATGTTTATTCAGTACTGTGGCTAAATTGGTTAGGAATAAAGCCTCAACAGAACCAGATATTATGTCGCAGCACAAGAATAATGACTTCATGAATTTCTTTACAGATAGATTTAAATAATCAGATAAATAAAATTTGAATCATGCAAATCATCTGTCATAGCACCTCAGAAAACAGTGTCTAATAACTTCTCACTAGCAACTTCAATACTTCTGTCATAGGTCATGAAGGGCTAACAAAACATGTATATATAATATCGAAACATCAGTCAAAACATGTTTGTTAGATCGTATACCAACTAAGCTCTTAAAAGAGGTATCTCCTGTAATTTCAGGACCTCTTCTTAATATTATTAACTCCTCGCTATGCTTAGGACATGTCCCAGGAAACTTTAAAATAGCAGTTATCAAACCGCTTATTAAGAAGCCACAACTTGATCCTGGAGAACTGGCTTATTATAGACAGATTTCAAATCTCCCGTTTATGTCAAAAATACTAGAAAAGGTAGTAACATCCCAAATATGTTCATTTCTACAGATAATAGTATACACTAAGAATTTCAGTCAGGATTTAGGCCTCATCACAGTACAGAGACTGCACTTATCAGAGTTACAAATGACTTGCTCTTATCATCTGATCGCAGCTGCATTTCTCTTCTAGTGCTTTTAGATCTTAGTGCTGCATTTGACACGATAGATCAAAACATTCTCTTGAATAAGCTGGAGAATTATGTTGGCATTTGTGGAGTTGCATTAGCATGGTTTAGGTCATATTTAGCAGACCGCTACCACTTTGTCTATGTAAATGAGGAATTGTGAAACCAAAAAAAGTAAAATATGGAGTGCCACAGGGATCAGATTTAGGGCCTCTTCTTTTCTCCATGTATTTTCTCCTGGGAGATATTATCAGGAATCGTGGAATGAGTTTCCACTGCTATGCCGACGATACACAACTTTATATTTCTTCAAAACCTGATGAGATTTCACAATTCTCTAAATTAGCAGAGTGCATCAATGAAATAAATGATTGGATGGCCAGAAATGTCCTTCTACTCAATTCTTACAAAACAGAGGTAATAATTATTGGACCAAAAATCTCTAAAAATAAGACACTACAATATAATTTGACTCTGGATGGATGCACTTTTACATCATCATCAACAGCGAAGAACTTAGGTGTTATATTTGATACCAATCTGTCCTTTGAAAATCAAATTACCAATGTTTGTAGAACAGCATTCTTCCACCTAAGAAATATTGCTAAATTAAGGCACATGCTCTCTGTTGCTGATGCCGAAAATCGAATTAATGCATTCATGACCTCAAGACTAGATTATTGTAATGCATTACTGGGAGGATGTCCAGCTAAATCAATCAATAAACTTCAGTTGGTTCAAAATGCAGCAGCCAGAGTGCTAACTTTATCATCGTTACATTGGCTACCTGTTAAATTCCGTATTCATTTTAAAATTCTGTTAACTACGTACTAAGCTTTGAATGGTCTAGCTCCGCAGTACTTAAGTGACCTTCTACCACGCTATATTCCATCACGTTCATTACGATCGCAAAATTCTGTCCTGTTAATAGTTCCTAGAATATCAAAATCCACAAAAGGAGGAAGATCCTTTTAATATTTGGCTCCTAAACTATGGAATAGTCTCCCAAACACTGTTCGAGATGCAGACACACTCCCTCAGTTTAAGTCTAGACTAAAGACTCATCTATTTAGCCAGGCATACACCTTATATATCCTCCAACCCACAATTAGGCTGCTTTAGTTTAGTCTGCCGGAACCAGAAACATTAATCATGATTTATAACTCTGCAATAAATTGAATGGCATCTATGCTTATATTATTTTATTTGTTTCCCTGTCTCAACCTCGGGACTCCTATCCTGAGGTCAAAAGAACCGGCTGAATCCAGCACCATTCCTGCTTCGTATTGGACTCCACTGCTACGTGTCGCTGAATGATGATGATGACTAAATGCAGCCGGTGCCAGCCAAACATCACTTCAGTCTATTATGATGGACTTCAGAGGATGAACTGATGCCAACTCCAACCATAAGACATGGGATACTTCATATGCCATTGGCTGAACCTTGGATTTAGGATGGACAATACCGTGATTGAACTGCGTTTCACATCTCTGCCTGCATCACCTCGGTCTATTGATGGACTACAATCTTGAAATGGAATGCACAGACTAACAATTGCCAACAAAAGCCTTCATCTGGGGTTATTAATATAATTATTATTTAATTACTTATTTTAAACACTATTAACAATCATATTTTTTCCAATTACACAATGATGATTCATCGACATTATAGACATTACAGTCTTATCGTCTGTTAATGCTGATATTCTGTAAAGCTGCTTTGAAACTATGTGTGTTGTGAAAGGCGCTATACAAATAAAATTGACTTGACTTGAGACATCCTTGTGCTTTCGGGCAATGTGAGATTTCAAAAGGAATCTTTGCTAAATCTCAGAGTCTCTCCACTGCCTTTCGATTTCTTCTCTTTTCTCGTTCTTAGCTTTTATTTGTATTTTTAATTTTATGAAGGTAAAATAGTGCCTTAATGATCTGCATGCGCAGAGAAAGATTTGTAAAATCTTTAGTAGAACAAGTCGTTCACTGACAGCCACACAGTCTCTGTATTGTAAACCTAATGTGATGATGCGTGGAAATAGGAGAATGCAGACGGGGGTGTGGATCCAAGTGCGGCCTTTATTATAAGAAAACAGAATAAACAGAACACAGGAACAAAAGAAAGTCCTCAATGGGAAAAGGCAAACTAAATACTAGGGGATACGGAGGGCGGAGAACGAGAGGGTAACCTCGAACGGACAGACAACAGGGTAACCTTGAGCGGGCTGACAGACAGGCAGGCAGGCAGGCAGGCAGGCAGGAAACACGAAGAGAGTCGAACCATACACGGGCGGAGACATGGAACATCAACGATCGACAGGTGAAGGAGAAAACAGCGGGGTTTAAATGGACAGACACGGTGATAACAAAATGACGAACAGGTGCGGACAATAAAGCTGTGACGGGCCGGAAAGGACGGGAAGAAGGGAAGTGTAGTTTTTCACAGAGACAGTGAAAACACGGAGTGGACAACAAGGGAGTGTGACGTGGACGTGACTAGTGATGGGTGAAACAGAAAACACGGTACAGACAACAAGGGATCGTGACACAGAACGTGATAAGTGAAAACGGAGAACACGGGACGGACAACACGGGATCATAACACCTAAGTTACTTAATACTTCTTAATACTACTCCCAACCGCAGTTTGAGGTGCATTATTATTGCCCTTACAGTTACACAAAGTGTTTCTGGTCACTAATTTTAGCTTCTATATTTCTTGCAATTCATAACTTTGTGAATATTTCTGTCATGATGTTTTTTCCCATCCCACTGAATCTGGTAATAAAGAGTAATGTTTTAAACTTTGTATGACATTTATCTTCTCGTTAGAAAATATCATAGAGCTATAAGGAAACCCCATATTATTTACTCGTTTAGCGAGTTGATTTTAAATCAGAATCAGAATCAGAATCAGCTTTATTGCCAAGTAGCCTATGCTTACACATACAAGGAATTTGTCTTGGTGACAGGAGCTTCCAATCAACAACAATACAAACAATACCAAAAACAGCAGCAAGACATAGGTAATTAAAAATAAAAAAGAACACAAAATAAATAATTATACATATACGTACATACACTCACCTTCATACATACCCACATACACACACGTAGTGCAAATCTAATACAATCTGTTATATAAAGAACAAAAACCTGTATATTATGTACAGAGCAATGTAAGTAATGGCAGAAGTGGATATGTTGGATAATATAAATTAAAATTAAAATTAAATTGTGTATTGCACATAATTATTGCTCAATGGGGCAATTTAATTGTTCATTAGATGGATGGCCTGAGGGAAAAAACTGTTCCTGTGTCTGACGGTTCTGGTGTTCAGAGCTCTGAAGCGCCGGCCAGAAGGCAACAGTTCAAAAAGGTAGTGGGCAGGGTGAGTGATTTTACCAGCCTTTTTCCTCACTCTGGAAGTGTATAGTTCTTGAAGGGGTGGCAGGGGGCAACCAATAATCCTCTCAGCAGACCGAACTGAGAGGATATAATATAAACTCTCATTTATATTTTCTTCATGATGCATCTCCTTGTTGTATTATTCATTTATTTATTCTTATGTTCTTGTTGGGAATAGCTCCAAATCAGGCATACATTGTTTATTAACTAATTTTACACTTGGGATAAAATATCACGTCAACTCTTCCTGCATGAAATATCTGAAAAGAATTAATCATAACAATTCTTATGATTTTATCATTTATTGCCATGCTGACATGTATTGATCACGATACAAACAACTGCAACACACTGACTGTGAGCTGTAAAAAAAAACATAATGAAAAATGACCAGTAATTGTTACTTGTGAATGAGTGCTGAGCCTGGAGACTCCGATTCAAACTCCGAAGACTGACTCGGGAGGTGAACTAATTCTGTTTCCTGTAGAGCCTATGTCACAAGATGAATGAAATGACATGGAAAAAAGATTTGTTCATTTTACTGAACGAGACTCAAAGATCCAAGTCAGTAAAATGATCAGATCCCATCACTAGTAAGCATGAAAGAAAGGAAGTCAGAAGAATACTGTACATACCAAATCACATAAGAACTGTTATTATAGTTGCAGCCCGAAGCATTTACCAGTGTTTCCATTGATCATGGTATAAATAATGGGGGGTGAGGTATACTTGCTTGTTTTGATTACTACTACTACTTACTTATAATAGTAGTTCCATTTTTATATATGTTCTGTGACCTCAACTAGTTGTGTTTACATTGAACCCATCCTGAAAAGAAGTGTAATCATAAGTGTTTGTGTTGCTGTGATTTAATTTCTCAAGATAAGAATCAAACACATTCATCAAAAAGAAGTGTAATTTATGCCACTAATATAACAGTGCACTAAGGTAGCTTCCCCTTCCATCCCAAAGTGTTCTACTAAAACATGGACAGTTGCCTTTTCTTTTTCATCTCACGGTAATCAAATAATCACTTTATTCGAATCACCCTGAGAGTAGCGATTTTCCACACAGTGCAATTTAATGAAGAAAATGACCACTTAGAGTGTGTCGACCCCATGGACCAAGATGGAGGTGGATCAATGAAAGTGTTTCCCATAACCGGAGTCATGATGCCAGTATCAATGATGTAATGAGAACACCAAAAATACATTCATGAAAATCAGCTTGAGCTGTTAAACAGAAGAACATTCATTGCAGCACAAACAAAGCTGATTCAAATGCCTTAAATCGGCAAAGAGGTATTGTATCCTAAAATTATTGAAAATCACAGATCAGAACACTACACCGGTCTCTTTCTGGAATGGGAATCACCCTCCTTTTAAGTGGTTGTCAGAGAGATACAAATCCTGGAAATAATTTAAATATACAAAATATTATAAAAACATAAACTACAACTATGGAAAAAACATATATGCTATATATTATTTTACTTAAATTAAATAAGATAAATAAAAAGTATAATAAATAAAATAAAAAGTATTCTTATTTAATCCCATTAGGATTAGTTCCATATTATGATAGAAATTCCATTATCAGTCCTTTAGAATTATTTTACAATTCGACAGTGGGTATTATTAAATAATAGATGTTGCTTTCTAAAAGCCTTCAAAACTTCTATGATAAACATTTCAGTCCGTCTAATCTAAATGCGATGGAATAGAATAGATTTAGCGCTCGTGATCTAGTCGGGTAAAGGATATTATAAACCAATGGCATCCAGTAGAAAACTGTTATGCGCCAAACACATTTATCATAAAGTTGACCATATCACAGACATGATCTCCAAACAGGGACATGAACTGCAGCTGCCCAGAGCCGTACTTCTCCCCAAACACTCGTTATCACGCACAAACATCAGCAAAAACAGCGCTCACTGACCCTTCAGCTGCTTGAAGGACTGTATGGATCCAGAGTGATGCACCATGGTGGCTCCCGATAGAGATCCGCGTTTACAGCAGAGGATGAAGGCATACATGGGAAAGTATGGAGCAATCGCGTAGGTGTCTCTCCTCTGCGCAAACCAGCACCTGTCTATCCTCGCGCTCCAACATCCGGGACTGTTGTCATGGTTACGTTCTGTAAGAGGGAGGATGTATGGATGGACACACTTCAGGGGATCGGAGATGGAACGAGCCGCGGGGGCTGTGCTCTTTTATTTTTTTATTGTAGGGCCACACGGACGTCTCGCGAATGTTTTTAAGAAGCTATGTGGAAATAAATTTTTTTTTTACTTTAAATGCGTGTCGAGACGGATGCGTTCGGTTCCTCCACGTTGGTCTCCGTCTGTTTTTATTTATTTATGGTTTTTATATTTTTATTTAATATCTACACATGCACAGGATAAGCGGTTGACGATGGATGGATGGATGGATCTACACATGCGTCACACGTCTTTGACAGTTGCTTCGCGTCTCGCATCACAAGAGTAGCGTTTTTAAAGAAATCGCGTCAAGTTAAAAACTAGTTTAAAGGGTAACTAAACACCTGCTCAGAGTCTGACTCCACCCACTAGAAATATTTGAAAATGCTGGAAAAGTGGGCAGACCCCAGGGTTTAGTTACCCTTTAACTTTAAAATGCCTGTCGATACGCGTGTGTTCTGTTCCTGCGCGTCGCGATCCGTCTGCCTTGTTTTGTTATTGCAGGCATAAACCGTTGCATATCGCGCCATGCGGGTTTCGTTTTTAAGACTACGTCAAGTTTAAAAATAGTTTAACTTCAAAAACGCGGCTGGAGTCCCCTCAGTTCTTTTCCTTCTTTTTCAACGCAAAACACGTAGTGTGGACGCCACGTTCAGACGCGAATCGGAATAAAACGCGCATGGTCGCGCGGGATACGTGCGTGACGAGAGCAAAGACCGAGATAGCAAAATTATTTCGCGCCGAATCTGGCTGCATTCCGTCTGGAACTTTGGCCCACATACTGCATGGAATTACAGTCCAAAATTAGCCCAAAAGCCACTTACTGAATGTAAGCCCAGAAAGAGGCCAAAACTCAGACACACAGTTGCTAATGTTTGATGTATTGTCCAGGGGCGTCGGACTGGGGGGGTAAAGGGTACCGAGTACCCAGGTCCCGAGGCAGGGGGGGCCCCTTAGAAGTCAGTTTTCTATACATACATATTTGGTACGGGGGCCCAGCAAGATGGTTTGTACCCAGGGCCCAAAATTTGGTGCTACGCCCCTGGTATTGTCTTACAATTGCACAATTTGGTGAGACTTTAAATCTATACTGATAATAAATAAGCTGCTGCCGATATATTGTCTAATCATTAAAATGACGGTGTGATGTGTACATGTTCCCCCGTCACGTATGCTTGTTATCAAATGATATACATGTAAACAGTACGTTACACTCGAAGAATGCGACGTGATAAAGATCGCTCTGATTACAATAGAATTAACACTGCAGCACAGTTGAGTTAAATCAAGAGATATTGGTCACATTGTGATGTACCACTCATTTCCAGAGTGGGCCCGTTAAGGCATCCGTGCCCAGGGCATCCTGACATATTACCCATCCCTGCTACCACACCAAATCTTGGGCCACAATTTAGACTACATCCAAAGAAAGCAGCTGTAACTGAACCAAAGTTATGCCAAAATTCTCAAATGTCAGCCAGATAACAGCCTGAGTATTACCAAGCCCCAAATGTAATGTCATATTTTAATATTTGATCAAATAATAGGCAAAAAAAGCAAAGGTGTAGATTTCTTACTGGTTAATTAAAACACTCAGAAGTCAGACATTTGCCAACACAGTTGCAACCCTCATGAAAAAAAAAACACACATCTTCACAAAAAAACAAAAAAAAAAAAACACAAATCTTTACACAAGTATTAAAATATGTAAAGGATAAAAAAAAAAGCAATAATTGAAAAATTGTTCAACATTAAAGAAATAAAACAATATCTAAAACAAAATATGTAATGGATACATTAATATTAAAATATGTAATGGATACATTAATATTACAAAAGAAAGCAATAAACATACAAGTTGTGAACAAGCTGCAAAAGACAATCAAACTGAAACAAGCAATACATGTAAAAATCATATATCAAATTTGGGGGAAATAATAATTATGACAAACTGAACAGTTACAAACAAAAGCAACCTAACAAGTTTGTAAGCTAACGTTCAAAAATACTGTTTTGATTTGAGAGTTTCCCCATATATGATCACATGCTGTTTATTGTAGAGCGATTGTATAATAGCATCTGCTAAATGAATAAATGTAAACAAGGAGACCAAATGCAAAGCGACTAACAAATGAGAAATACAGCAAAAGTGTTTCGTCCTAAGGAGGCAATAATATGAGAAGTACTGCAATACAAAGTTTCAAATTGCTCAGAGAAGTACAAGTTGGGTGGAAGGAGAGAGACATTGTTTTTCTTTCTTTAGGTAAAAGCAAGACAGTTTTTGCATTAGTAGGATTGAGTCAAGTGCTCATGAAACATATGCATCTTCAGATGTTTCTTGAAAATAGCAAGAGAATTAGCTTTTTGGGGGGTAGTTCAGAAGGTCTTTTCACCAGCATAGAACAGTGGAAGTCAAAGTCAGAAAAGTGATTCACATTGATCTTAGTGCTTGAATTTGTTGAAATCTTTCATATGCAACATTGTACATGCTCTACTGTCTTTGGACAACCACTAGACTCTTGCTTTCCAATTATGTACAAATTATTTCTTAAGCCTGTATTTCCAAAATGCATTCAAGGTATAATAATGTCCTTTCTTCTGTTGCCACATTTAACCCTCTCAGCTGCTGCCATGTATGTATTACAGCCACCCTTAGTAATCATTTCACTTCTGACTTACTCAAGGATACTTTAAAATCTATTTGTTGATGTCTCTGACCCAGTTTAGCCGGTTTCATATGGTCCACCTCCTCATTTGTCTCCACTCCTACATGAGCTGGCACCCATAAAAAGAATACGACTATTTCTAAACAGACTCTATAGTACTTCATACCTGCCTTGTCTTGATTGGCATGCTTTTTAGTGCAGAGTCTGTACTATTATTGTTCTCAGTGTTGTATTTCTACCTATTCAAGTGCTAGAATAAATGGCAATTCTGAAGTGAATACTGATTTTTGATCAGCTTTCCATTTTGCGATTTTAACTTTAAACTGTGGGATAAAAATAGCGGCCACAGTACATCCAGAATCAGGGTCTTTTGAACCATCTCTGTATGATAGAGTAATATGTCTGGGTTAGGAATTGTGGGACCACTATTTCTATTGAAAGGCATATTTGTTATAAATTTCATCATGTAGCTGGAAATCAACTGGGGGCATTGAATCAGATGATCAGCTGATCTTGTCTCTTCTAAACACAGACTCAAGCCGGCCAGAAATAGGCAGAAAGCGTGTCTTGTGTTTATATGCACTCATGCCACATTGCAGCTGACAGCATGAAATTTGCTTCATTTGGCAAACCAGAATCAGCCCAGATCTCCGCCGATTTTGGTGTGCCAGACTCAAGCCAATGTTCAGCCAAGTGAATGTCTTTTCTTTGTTTCTTTTCGTTTATCGGACTCACACCAGTTCCAATTTCAATGCCAGAACCAAAACAGAAGTGCAAAAAGTAAGCCAGATTAGCCCACACTTTGTTGCCATCTGGTGCCAGGCAATAAATCACTAATTCCTTACCATTTGCCCTCTTTTAAAAATAAATCCTACCTCAATTTTAACAAATGGTTTCATTTTGTTCAATGTATTTTAACCGGGGCGAACAGTTTGAAAAGTGAGTTAGCTAGATATTCACCCTCAGCTAATTTACCATGATGTCCACCTAACTGTTAGCTACTGTAGTCATTGTGACTGTAAAATCATAACAAATGAATGGGGTCTACTTCAGAAAGTTTAAAAAGCTTCAAAATCTTTGTCACTTTGTTTACTTTCTTTTTTGATGATAGTAATAGCTAATATTATGTTAGCCCATTGCAATAAGAATGTCTATTACAAGCCTATGTAATTTTAGTGAAAACTATGGTTGTGATGGTACTATTTTGTGAGGGCATGAGGTGTTTCATGTCATAGCTGTTACTATATTGTATATTTTAGCACGACTCGAACACTGCATTGACCAGTTAGCACCCAGGACGAGAGCTATCCATTTTAATAAGTTTGCTACACTGATTGTCGTCAAATGACTTCACACACTTGTTTAAATATCAGCCAAGCTGTACTTCAGTGCTGGACAGCTGGTGTCATTAAACAAACTCAGTTTTTCGTACTGCTGCTGTCACAAACCACACTGCTGTCTGACACTTCCATACAAGATATATTGTCTGATTCAGTGATGGGTCCAGTCAGAAAAAGTTCTGTTATTTTAGACCCTGGTTTGGTTCTGGCAGTGAGTGTATATGATCGGCAGCAGTGGCAGGCACATTAGAGATACTAACTTTACTATCAATAATTCTTGTCATGGCTGGACAGCTGAGTTTGAATGCAATCCATACAGTTCTGACTAAATGTCACATATCCTGATGCAGGTTCCCACACTGACATAGCTCTGGGAAAAAGTATAAGAAATCAATATCCACTCAGGTTAGTGCTGACACCTCAACCATGAGTGACAAATGACAGAGACATCTGCTGAAATTAGCAAAAAAGCCTTAATTGCACACACACACACGCACGAGGACTCTCCATAGAGTTAATGATTTTTATACTGTATGAACTATAGATTCTATCCCGTAACCCTACCCAAAAATGTAACTCTCACAAAAAAAAAAAAACTTTCTGCATTTATACATTTTCATTTTAAGCGATTTGAATTATGGGGACACTTGAAATGTCCTCAAACCACTTTTATAGCATAATACCCTTGCAATTACCAGTTTGTAACCTAAAAATAAAAACTCATGCAGCAAATGCATAGCAACACCCTGGTCACCACACGGCAACATGCTGACAGCCACTACAAATACTACACATTACAAAACACTCAGAACACCTTAGCAACCGCATAGCAACAGCTACCTGTTAACAACCACACTGAACACCTTAGCAACCCTATTGTAACGCCTTACAGTAACCGTCTAGAACACCCTCCCAACTGTATAGCTACTGTTAGAGCTACTTAGAGCATCTTAGCAGCTGCATAGCAACATGCCAACAACCATTCTGAACACCTTCACAACCTTATTGCAATGCCACAGCAACCATCTAGAACACAAGAAATATGATCATATTAGCCCCATTTTATCATTGTTAAATTGGCTACCTTTTAAATTCCGTATTAATTTTAAAATTCTGTTAACTACATACAAAGCTTTGAATGGTCTAGCTCCGCAGTACTTAAGGGAACTTCTGTCATGCTATATTCCATCACGTTCATTACGATCACAAAATTCTGGCCTGTTAATAGTTCCTAGAATATCAAAATCCACAAAAGGAAGTAGATCCTTTTTTAATGGCTCCTAAACTATGGAATAGTCTCCCTAACACTGTTCAGGACTCAGACACACCAACTCAGTTTAAGTCTAGACTAAACACTAATCTATTTTGCCAGGCATACACCTAATATATCATCAACTCACAATTAGGCTGCTTTAGTTGGGTCTGCCAGAACCAGAAAAAGTTATCATGATTTATAATAAATTGAATGGCATTTACTCTAATATTATTATACTTGCTTCCCTGTCTCAGCCTTGGGACTCCTATCCTGAGGTCACCAGAACCAGCTGGATCCAGTGCCATTCCTGCTTGGTGTTCTGATGACGACTAAATGCAGCCATGTCAGCCAAACATCACTTCACTCTATTACGTTGGACTTCAGGGGATGAACTGATGCCAACTTCAACCATAAGGCATGGGATACTTCATATGCCACTGACTGAATCTTAGATTTAGGATAGACTTCACCAAAATTACTGGTCGGTTGAACTGTGATGCACCTCACTGATCTCTGCCTGCATCACCTCGGTCAAATGATGGACTACACTCTCGAAATGGAATGCATAGACTATCAATTAATTTCCAACAAAATCCTTCATCAGCAGACTAATAAAGGACAATGCATCAATGTGAACTTCTACAGTTAATCGAGGATAGACTTCAAAGACATTAGTCATTAATCTTACAACTCATACAAAATCTTTGTATAAAACCGGCCCTTAACACTTGCATAGTTTAATCATTTTAAACCATGACTTGCACTATACAGCAGTAATATTGGCATTATATTCATGATGTTAGTCAGAGGAGAACTGGCCCCCACAGTGAGTCTGGTTTCTCCCAAGGTTATTTTTCTTCATTAATCAACATCTTATGGAGTTTTGTGTTCCTTGCCACAGTCTCCTTTGGGTTGTTCACTGCGTTTCTAAACACAATTACTATTTAATTATTTTTAAACAATTCACAATCGTATTTTATCAAACTACACAATGATGACTCTTAAGACATTACAGTTTCATTTTCTATTAATGCATGATTTGAAAAAAGCTGCTTTGTATGCTGTAAATGGTGCTATACAAATAAAAATGACTTGACTAACACGCTACCAACTGCAAAGCTACTGTACACATGTAAAAACACTCAGAACACCTTAGCAACAGCATGGCAACATACCAAAGCACATGGCTACATGCTAACGAACAACCACTCTGAACCCCTTAGCAATCATTTTGAATAACCTACCAACTGCAAAGCTACTGTACACATGTAAAACACTCAGAACTCCTTAGCCACTTCATGGCAACAGCCCAAGGCAAATGGCACCATGCTAACGAACAACCAATCTGAACACCATAGCAACCATATTGTAACGCCTTAGAGCAATCACCTAGATCACCCTAAAACTGCATAGCTACTGTTTACATTAAAATACACAGTAACCACATAGTAACATGATAACCACTCTGAACACTTTAGCAACCACATAGCAATGTCCTGGCAACCACCTTCAAAACTCTAGCATCACCCACAACTTTGGTTAAGCGTTTTGTATGTAATAACCACTTTTCTTCAGTAAATGTAAAAAAATCACTATTTGATGTCTTAGCACGTAATCCCTTATCATGCAAGTAGCAGGACACCATTAATGCAAGTCAAGAATTACAGTGACAAACAATTCCTGAATGAGACAGCAAACACAAATACAGCAACTATTCTGTCAAAGTGCTCAATCAGGTGCTAAAGACCTGATTTTTTTACATTTCCAATCCTTTTTACTGTAAATGATTATTCATGACATCAGGATGAAGCACGTGTTGGTGTTATGAAACTGAAATATGAAACTGAAAACATTAAACAGATTTAATTGAGGACTATATTAATTCCATGTTTCATTAAGCAAAGACAACTGCAATCAATTGCAATAAAATTAAAAATGAGACCATTTTCTCATCTGACATTTGTCTCGCTTATTATTTGCTTGCATTTATACAGCCTGTATTTTTCAGTGTGTGATTTATGATATGAAGGAAACAGGAGTGTGTAGTGGGTTGTTCAACTTCACAGAGGTGAACAATAATGCGTAAACATAAATATACCCTTGGACATGCATGTGAAAAAGCGACAATACTTAATGTGAGAGACACAACAAACCATTTTTGTTTAATTGACATTGTCAGTTTAATGCAGTCAAATGTATTCATATATCAAAATATGTTTTGTTATTTTCTCATGTTCATTGCCTCATTCTGGTTCTATATTTTTCACTTCACTTTTCACACACACACACACACACACACACACACACACACACACACACACACACACACACACACACACACACACACACACACACACACACGTTGGTCTACCTATCATTATGAGGACTTTCCATAGACATAATGACTTTTATACTGTACAAACTATAGATTCTATCCTCTAAACCTAACACAACCCCTAAACCTAACCCTCACAGAAAACCTTCTGCATTTTTACATTTTCAATAAAACATTGTTTAGTATGATTTTTAAGCGATTTGAATTATGGGGACACTAGAAATGTCCTCATAAATCAAATTTATAGCATAATACCCTTGTAATTACTAATTTGTAACTTACAAAATTGTCCTCGTAAATCACAAAAACACGCACACACACACACACACACACACACACACACACACACACACACACACACACACACACACACGATTTGTGTTTGTGCTGATGGCTATGGCCATCTTTTGATCTGCTGGCCAAATGACTTTGCTGCAGTGTGCCGCATGTCAGTTTCTAAAAGTTTATGCTGCCACCAACTGGTGAAAGTAAAAATCATGAATTTTCACATGTGATCATGAATCACAAAAGGAACTGCACTCATGTCAGCTCTGTATTAGGAGTATGGTTTGCCAGATTGTTTGTGTTTCCATTAGCATATAGAGTGAAATTAAAGTAATGTTTTATAATCTCAGACCACATCCACATAATTTTTCGTAAAAAAAAAAAAAAAAACTGTTTTTAGTTTCCTAACTTCATCGTTTTCCACTGGTTGACAGTAACAAAGTATTTTTACTTCATAGGTACATTTTTCAAGTACCTCTACTTACTTTATATGAGTATATTCATTTTAGGTAACTTTTACTTTTAATTCATTATATTCAAAGCATAATATCTTACCTTTTTCTCCAACTTACTTAAACTAAAATGCTATTACTCACTACATGCATGGCTGTGTTTGATTCTTCATCGCCATGTGCACTCCTGTCTGTTTGGTCTTATATGTTTGCACATGGCATTGTGTTTGTCTTGCCATGTGCTTCCCTGACTCCGTCTCCTCTTTCCTCATCATTCTCCCACCTTAAGTCCTTGTTATGTTAATTAGTGTCACCTGTTCCTGATGTGTGTTCCTTCTATATATTGTGTCTTCTTTCCTGTCTCTGCCTGATTGTTTTGTGTTTTCATGAGTTTGTCAGTCTATGTTTTCAGCTGGTTCTTGTACCCCTCGGTCAGTGCTTGTCGTTATCTTGATTTATCCTGTTTGTGATATTTTCTCCCTTGTGAGATTTTTTTTCTCTCCATTATTTTAAATGAAGCCCTTTTTCACTTGCCTCTTGTGTATGGGTCCTACCTCAACAATTCATGACATTTAGTGCAGATGTGGCGTTAATCCGGACCGATTGCAAAAAAAAAGTCTATAAAACATGGAAATGTATGAGTTGATTTTGATTTAGCAATAATAATGTCCAACTACTCTTGTCATATTCCAAAAGAAATGTGTAACTTCTAACTCTCTGAGTCTTCCAGATGTGTCCCAACAAATGTCCCTCTTGTTTCATTACAGTTCATATCTGAGACACTGAGAGTAAACTTGATTAGAATTGAACAAAATTAATATCTCACCAGTTTTGAAGTTGCTCAGATGTCAGGTAAACAGGTGACCAGTGCTTTCCAAAACAAATCTCTCTTTCATTCAATTTAAAGCTGTTGGAAACCCTTCACTCATTCAAGCAGCTATCTCTTTCACTCATTAAATATTAATCAGGTGGATAGAAAGCTCTTTTGAGAGTGCCTGTGTGTTCATTATGAGCTAATCACATCATCAATTCATACAGAGAATGTGTGGAAGAATATTTCAGACAAATAATGGTATTGATTTTAATTTGTCTGTTGTTTACTGGCACATTCTCTCAGTTGAACATCCAAAGGCTTTTACCACAACACCACAAATCTGTGCAAATGAGGTTTATGCATGAAACAAGTAAAACATTGGCAAAAAAGAACGATTTTTTTTACACATTTCAGTTCAAATTTAAATTAATCAATAAATAATCAAAAAAAAGATTCTCATGATTATTTGTCTAAATAAATAAAACATGAGTAATACCTCTTGGCAATGTTTCTTCAAGTGAATATATCTTGTTTAAACCCTAGAACACAAAAATTATGGCAACTGTTTACAGTGATACTTGTTCCCCTTCTGTCACTCACTCGACGTTGTGTCGGATGAAGTGACACAAAGGCTCTTCCTTGGGAGCCTCGCGTACCTCTAAACTTGTGAAAAGTCCAATGTGAAATTGGCATACAGAATTTGCATGTCCCGCCCCCAGACATACAGGTATAAAGAGAAGCAGGCGTGCGTCTGTCAGTCAGATCTTTTCTTCGGAGCTGAGCGGTTGTGCAACAGCAAGCTGAGTTCACCACTGTTCCACTCACCTCTATTGGCAAGAAGCACTGCTGTTGGATCTTACGGTGCATTTCCAGCTGGCGTTCTCTCTCTCTGCACGCTGTGCAGTCCACGCCCATGGGTGTTCGACAGCACTTTCAGTGTTTTCCCCTCCTAAAAGAGTTTGTTTCTCTAAAAGAGTTTGAGTTTTCACTCATAAAAGAGGAATACACAGCAGGCGTTGAACGTCCACAGCAGGCGTTTCTTCCCGGAAGTGCATGACGAGCTGTCGCAGTCGTGGAGGGCACCTTTTACTGCACGGAACCGACCCCTCCGCTCGTCCACTCTCACTACCCTGGATTGTGGGGTGGCCCACGGGTACACGGAGGACCCCAGGTGGACAAAGCGGTTGCGATCCACATGTGTCCCGAGAACAACACCGCCTGGCGGGCCCGCCCGGTACTCCCCTCCAGAGCCTGTAGGATGACGTCATCACTGACCTCGAAAACCTACAGCGACACTGGACAGGCTGCCTCCGCCCTGCATGCCATGGCTCTCCTGCAGGTCGACCAAGCCAAGGCACTCAAAGACCTGCACCTGGGTAGTCCCGACTCCGACGTGCTGCAGGAACTGCGCTCTGCCACCGACCTCGCTCTCAGAGCTACGAAGGTCCCAAAACTCTACAGTCCTGGCTCCCGGACACAGCTCCTCACCTCTGGACCCGCGACTGCTCAGCCAAAAAGCATAGTTTCCCAACTAGAGTTACAAACCATGTAAAGGAACAGGTGAGGGTTTTGGTGATTTAGCATAACAGCATCTCTAGAAATAGCATCCATAACAATGGAAAATTCTTTGGGAGTTACTGGAAAATTGAATGTAGACTAAAACTCAGAGTAGTTGTAAATAAATCCTTCAGAATTAAGAAGTTGGGAAACAGTCTTCTCAAAGCAATTGTTAAAAAAATAATTATTTTTATATCAAATGTTTTGGTTGTTTTTATATGTTCCATATAAAATATTGGTGAAGGGAGAAATTGTGTTTCAAAATTAAAGACCATGCAAGTAAAACTTGTTTATGAAATATAAATAATTTGTTAGGGACTTTGGCAATGTCAGGGGCATAACATGGCTAATAAATAAATTAATATTTTTATATCTTTCATTCTCAATCACCTTTTTGCTTATTTTCACGTATTTTCAATTACTTTCTACTCCTAATTCATCTAAATGAAAAGCAAAAAAACTAAAAATTATATAATCAGAATTTATTCCTCTATGCTTACAAGCAAAGTGTGACAACTGTTTCACAAATCACATGCCGAAGCAGCACGTGAGTTTGAGCTGCACCCCGTGATGCCTTCAGAATTCCACAAAATCCCTCAACACTGCAAATGAATGAGCAACTAAAGATCAGATTCATCAGCCAATCAGATTGATTTATTTGTTCTTGTGGGTGTGGTCTTTAGGATATATCCCAGTCGAGGCCTTCTAGCTGACCTTGAGTGTCGCAATCACACTTTTAGTGACGTAATTTGAAAGTGGAGAGTAGGCTGTCGCTGCTGGTATTGTCGTTGAGAAAGAGATCCTTATGGATTTAAAAACACGAGATGTTCTGCATGATCGTGTGATTCATTAATTAAACAGGAAAGGAGGACTGATACTCACTTCAAGTAAATTGTTAAGTGATTTTTGCATCGTTATAGCAACATCAGGAGTTTCTAAGTGTAAATTAGGCTGCTGGAGCATTCAGTGTCGGATCAAGATTTGAAAAGTAATCATGTATCCTAAAAAAACTAAATTTATTGCAAGCAAAATTTAAATCACAAACATTATTAGAGAGCATTTTCTTGGTATTAGATCTGCTTGGGTCTGGCTTTCGTGCGTGGACGTGTTTTTAAAATGTCAATTGGTATTATTTGTTTACTGCCACGTAATGTATGATGGGCATAGGGTGTCTTATTCGTTGTGAAACTCGGTTTTCTTAATGACATGAATCACACTGAAGGCCTAGACTTCAAATGCACGGCCCACAGCTGAACAATGTTGTAATTACACATTAATAAAAAGATTACACATGAACTACTTGATCCAATTGATCTTGAAAGTGTTATTTAAAGACGAGAAATCGAGAAAATGTTATCCTATGTATTATTCATTGGTATTCATTATTACAGACTTCTTGACATAGTGAGTTTTGTTTTTCTATGTAAAACTGAAGAGAATCTTATCAATTGATCTGCACACTGCATTGTCTACATGCAGAGAAAAAGTAGCTTAAGTAAATCTAGAAATGCACTCTGCTTTAGTGAGCAGTGTTCTACCTCTCAAGGTTAGGACTCTCTCTTTTTTGGGCCTTCTCAATAACAGGATTAAAATTAAGTGTACGTACATCTATTATCTTGATTTTTTTAGTTATTATATTGATTAAGTATGTAACTTCAGATTTAACTGGAATATTATTAATGAAAGGAGTTGTGCAATTTTTAATAGCCATAAGTTCACATTTATATATGTTTAAATTAAGGCCTGAGGCTTTAGAAAACATTTTCATATGGTCAGTAGCAAAAGGCATTTGGCAAGCATCTCTTAAAAATAAGGTGGTGCCATCAAAGTAAAAGTAATTTATCTTCTATACAGATGCACTGAATTAAAATGTGGCAGGGCGGAGGGCGGGGCCGGGTCGTGATCCTACACACCCGGTCCCGTATTAGGCTAATTATGCCTCCGTGAGGTTTAAAGGTCAACTGCAGAGGGCTGTGCGGGAGAGAGAGATCGTTAGCGGACATGTCCGTCATGTGTGTTTGTGTTGTCTTTTAAGTTTTCCATTAAACTATGATTTATATCGTCAAGCCGGTTCTCGCCTCCTCCTTTCCCATCCTTTAACTGTTTTACAAATGCTTTCACTTAAGATGGATGAAAGCAACAGCAGAGAGCAAGAATAAGTAGGGGGAGATAGACAGCCTTGTCCAACTCCTCTAGATAGGTTAAATCTTGGTGAATTGGCATTTGTTTAATTTAATTGATCAGCTTCCATTATTGTAATGTGTTTTGAATACTTTTGGCGTGCTCATTTATCAGCTCAGAATAATGAAATAGATCAAGAATTAATCTTTTATAGCCAGTTGGTAGGAATTATAGGCTGTAGCCTTTACTGTAATGTATAGCTATGAAATACAATGTACACATCATATCCAGTGATCTTCGCTAATTATTGATTCTGGAAGTCTGGATAAAAAATAAACCTAGAAGACAATAATTTTCAAAATAAAAATCAATAAAATGTGTTTTTGGATGTCGTGACACATATTTCACTCAGTAACACAGATAGTGAGAATCACACAAAATCATATATTAATTTTCACATTTTTATTCATTAAGTAAGCTTTCTATAATGCATTTAACCAACATTATGTCAAAATTATATAGATTATCCTACTCATATGCACGTGCAATCAAATAAACAAGAGTAAGATCAGAGGTACTCCAAAATTGATCTAAAAGTAATCAGATTAGATTACCCCAAAATTATTGTCCTATAGATTACATTACTGATTGCAGTTTTAGTCATGTCATTTGTAATCAGTACCGGATTACAACTGAGTAATCTACCCAGTACTGTTAATCGGTTATTAATATTGAATAAGTGTTATTAAGCATTTATAACATGTGAGGTAAAATGGCTCAGTATTTGACAGGTATTGCATGAAAGTCATCTTTTTTTATGCATGTTGTTATAACTGCATTTTAATGATTTATAGTCCATTTGATAATGAATTATTAGTCATTGATGACCCCCTTAACAAGGGAACATTACTGTAAAATGTTAACAAATATACATTAATATTATATTTAACACTTCTTAAAGTATATGTAAGTACTTATAATAAGAACACAATTTTGACCACATACACTCACAGAGCAATGTATTAGGAACACTATGGTCCTTAAAAAAAGTGCCCAATGTGTTCTTCTGCTGTTGTAGCTCATTCAACTTCTGCATGATATTATGCATTTCACTGCTGCCACACGATTGGCTGATTAGATAATTGCAGGACTAAGTAGGTGCACAGGTGTTGCTTATAAAGTGCTCAGTGAGTGTATACTGTTTGTAAACTAAGGGTACAAATACAGTACATAAAGCATCTTAATGGGAGCAGGGAGACTTGAATATAAACACAGATTTGTTCAGTAAATCATTGTTATTTTTAAATGTAAAAAACAAATAAATAAATAAATCAAACCTGGCAATAACTATACATCTTTCCATGTGATGTGATAAATATACTAATATGATTCACACAACTTGTCCTATGGGCAAATTCGTCTAATCCATCATAATTTAGTACTTATGTGACAATAAGTTTCTGATAGAATTCGCCACACATTCCATGCACACTACAACCACTCCATATTTATTGCATAGATGAAAAATAAGGATTACATTATTTTCTTTCACTCTTTTGCCCCATAATAATGATGCCCTGCAGGATGAACCGTTAAAACTAGATGACTGACACATCAATGCCTGTGAAATGGACTGCAAGTGGACAGCAAACTACAAATACCCACATCTGCATCCTTCATCATTCCCAGAATGCAGTGCTGTGATCAGTCAGGGCTCAGTGCTCTCTCTCTGTCTTTCTATAGCCTATGGATATACTGCTGTAGGGGAAGATGTGGCACTCACTTTGAAACAAAGTTCATTCTCTTTTTTAAAAGGTCAATGGACTGTAGTTACATCACAGCTATGAACTTCATACTACTCTGCCGTCTATACTGTAGATGCAGAAATAGTAAGGTAGTATGCCATTCCGAACGCAGACATAACTTTCTACTTGTCCATTGGTTGCAGGTGTTGGGGGGAGGCACAGTCTCATTCTAGAAAGTATTTCTTTGGACAAAAATCTGTGTAGTGCAAGATGAGTCATCAATATGTTTGGAAAGTTTTCCCTGAAGAGAATTACTGTAATTTTAAATCTGTATATCTGTGAAAAGTGAAATACACTCACTTAGCACTTTATTTGGAACACTAAAACTGGGTAGGGGCTCCCTTTGTTCTCAAAACCACCTCAAGTCTTCATGGCAAGGATTCCACAAGATGTTGTAAATATTCCTTTGAGTTTCTGGTCCATCATGCTGCGAATCTCCCATTCTACCACATTCCAAAGGTGTTCTATTGAATTCAGATCTGGTGACTAGAAAGTGGTCTGAAAAACAGTGAACACATTTTCATGAAACCAGTTCGAGACGAATTTTTCTTTGTGACATGGTGCATTAGCATGCTGGGAGTAGCCATTATAAGATGGGTAAATTGTGGCCACGAAGGGATACACATGATCATTGTTACCAATGGAGGCAGTGAAGGCAGACGAGGAGAGTGGATCTAAATGCAGCTTACTTTATTTAAACAAACAAACAAATAAACACAAAGGAAAAACCCACAATGGGAAAACAGGAAACACGATGAAACAACACTGAGAACTCGGGCAGGGAACACATACCAGGCTTAACAACATTCGACGATTGACAGAGGGGAGTGAACACAACCGGGTTAAAATACATGGACATGGGAAAACGGGAGCCAGTGAACAAACAGAACTCAAACAAGATAACAGGGCAATAAACAGAAACCAATGGCAAACTAACAAGGGCAGGTGAAAACAATGAACAGAGAACACGAAAGCTAACAAGGAAACTATGGAGCTACAAGGGTGACAAAAGTGAAAACTAAGGAACTACAGAAGTGACAAAAATGACAAACAACGGGCAACAGTGGGACAAGACAAGGTATACCTAACAGAGCCCCCCTTAAAGGAGCAGATTCCAGACGCTCAAAAGTAATAACACATAAAACAAGAAGAACCAATGTCCATTGACTGGGGGGGGGAGCTTGTGGTGGGCAGACAGACCAAGGGGGGCAACGAAGGGCAGACAGGCAGTCCAGGGGGCAACGAGGGGCAGACAGGCAGTCCAGGGGGCAACGAGGGGCAGACAAGGGAAAGGGTCCAGTTCAGGAGGTCTGGGAGAAGGCCAATGGGCGAAGACTGGTTTGGGGGGCCTGGGAGGTAGTCGAAGAACAGGGGCCAGTCCTGGGGGCCAGGAAGTTGACCACGGGATGTGGGTTGGCTTGGGGGACCTGGGAGGTGGCCGCAGGATAGGGAACGGTCCGGGGGACGGAGCCATAGAAGGCGTAGCCGGGGGAGGCCTTGGAGCCGTGGGGGGTGGAGAAGCCGCAGGAGGCGGAGCTGAGGGAAGCTCTGGAGGCTCAGGAGGCGGAGCTGCGGGAGGCTCTGGAGGCGGAGCCGTAGGATGCTCTGGAGGCGGAGCCATAGGAGGCTCGGGAGGTGGAGCCGTAGGAGGCTCTGGAGGTGGGGCCGTAGGAGGCTCTCGAGGCGGAGCCAAAGGAGGCTCGGGGAGAAGAGCCGTAGGAGGCTCGGGAGGCAGAGCCCAGGAAGGCTCGAGAGATTTGAGGGGCGGAGCCCTAGAAGGCTCGAGAGCCTTGAGGGGCGGAGTCCTGGAAGGCTCGAGAGGCTTGAGAGGCGGAGTCCTGGAAGGCTCGAGAGGCTTGAGAGGCGGAGCCCTACAAGGCTCGAGAGGCTTGAGGGGTGGAGCCCTGGAAGGCTCGAGAGGCTTGAGGGGTGGAGCCCTGGAAGGCTCTAGAGGCTTGAGAGGCGGAGCCCTGGGAGGCTCGAGAGGCTTGAGGGGCGGAGCCCTGGAAGGCTCTAGAGGCTTGAGAGGCGGAGCCCTGGGAGGCTCGAGAGACTTGAGAGGCGGAGCCCTGGGAGGCTCGGGAGGCGGAGCCCTGGAAGGCTCGAGAGGCTTGAGGGGCGGAGCCCTAGAAGGCTTGAGAGGCTTGAGGGGCGGAGCCCTGGAAGGCTCGAGAGACTTGAGATGCGGAGCCCTGGGAGGCTCGGGAAGCTCGAGAGGCTCGGGAAGCTCGAGAGGCGGAGCCCTGGAAGGCTCGAGAGACTTGAGAGGCGGAGCCCTGGAAGGCTCGGGAGGCGGAGCTCTGGAAAGCTCAGGAAGCTCGGAAGGCAGAGTTCTAGGAAGCTCGGAAGGCGGAGCTCTGGAAAGCTCGGAAGGCGGAGCTCTGGAAAGCTCGGAAGGCAGAGCTCTGGAAACCTCGAGAGGCTGGAGGGGCGGAGCCCTGGAAGGCTCGAGAGGCGGAGCTCTGGAAAGCTCAGGAAGCTCGGAAGGCAGAGTTCTAGAAAGCTCGGAAGGCGGAGCTCTGGAAAGCTCGGAAGGCGGAGCTCTGGAAAGCTCGGGAGGAGGAGCCCCTGGGAGGCTCGAGAGGTGCTGACTCTTGGATGGTCAAGGCTACTGGCACTGGCTCTTGGACGGTCATGGCTACTGGCACTGGCTCTTGGACGGTCATGGCTACTGGCACTGGGACGGTCAAGACCACTTGTGCTGGCTCAGGGACGGTCGAGGCTACAGGCGCTGGCTCTTGGACGGTCATGGCTACTGGCACTGGGACGGTCGAGACCACATGTGCTGGCTCAGGGACAGTCAAGGCTACAGGCGCTGGCTCTTGGACGGTCATGGCTACTGGCACTGGGACGGTCGAGACCACTGGTGCTGGCTCAGGGACGGTCGAGGCTACAGGCCCTGGCTCTTGGACGGTCATGGCTACTGGCACTGGGACGGTCGAGACCACTGGTGCTGGCTCAGGGACGGTCGAGGCTACAGGCGCTGGCTCGGGGACGGTCGTGGCTACTGGCACTGGGACAGTCGAGACCACTGGTGCTGGCTCAGGGACGGTCGAGGCTACAGGCGCTGGCTCGGGGACGGTCGAGGCTACAGGCGCTGGCTCGGGGATGGTCGAGGCAACAGGCGCTGGCTCACTGCTGGCGGTGACGACAGGCGCTGGCTCACTGCTGGCGGTGGCGACAGGCGCTGGCTCACTGGTGGTGGTGGTGGCGACTGGCGCTGGCTCACTGACGGCTGAGGCGACAAGCGCTGGCTCACTGACATCGGGGGCTAATGGCTCTGGCTGGTTGACCGGGGCTGACGAGGGCTCAGGCTCATTGACCGTGGCTGACGAGGGCTCAAGCTCGCTGACCGTGGCTAACGCGGGCGCAGGCTCGCTCACCGTGACAGGCGCGGGCGCTGGCTCGCTCACAGTGACAGGCGTGGGCGCTGGCTCGCTCACAGTGACAGGTATGGGCTCTGGCTCGCAGACCGGGGCAGGCGTGGGCCGGGAGGCGGAAGCCCGTCTTCTCTTCCTCCTCCGAGCAGACGAAGTTGAGCACGCTGGCTCGAGGATCGCAGATGCGGGGCACACCGGCTCTGAAGCGGACGAGGTTGGCAGCGTGTAGGTCAGGACGGGCGTGGAGAGACGAATCGTGGCGGACAGGGGAAGTATCTTCGTGGGAGGAGCGTCATCCTCCAGAACGCCCACAGTGAGCGGCGATCCGCTGACCCGCAGGGTCTCTTCCACGAAACCGAACCACGTTACCCCGGAAGAATGCCACCAGGGTGTGGTCGGGGAAGTCAGAGATGTGTGCCAGCTCCAGGAAATCCCGGACGTGGTCCTCCAAAGGGCGGTCCCCCTGCTTGAGGCAAAGGAGCCAGTAATTCGCCAAATGGGCTGCTAGATCCATGTGTGTTGGTCAATCGTTCTGTTACGAATGGAGGCAGCGAAGGCAGATGAGGAGAGTGGATCTAAATGCAGCTTACTTTATTTAAACAAACAAACAAATAAACACAAAGGAAAAACCCACAATGGGAAAACAGGAAACTTAAACACGATGAAACAACACTGAGAACTCGGGCAGGGAACACATACCAGGCTTAACAACATTCGACGATTGACAGAGGGGAGTGAACACAACCGGGTTAAAATACATGGACATGGGAAAACGGGAGCAAATGAACAAACAGAACTCAAACAAGATAACAGGGCAATAAACAGAAACCAATGGCAAACTAATGAGGGCAGGTGAAAACAATGAACAGAGAAAACGAAAGCTAACATGGAAACTATGGAGCTACAAGGGTGACAAAAGTGAAAACTAAGGAACTACAAAAGTGACAAAAATGACAAACAAAGGGCAACAGTGGGACAAGACAGGGTATACCTAACAATCATCAACAATACTCAAATAGGCTGTGGCATTCAAGCAATGATTGATTGGTATTAACAGACCCAAAGTGTGCCAAGAAATCATTCCCCACACCATTTCACCACTGCCACCAGGCTGGAGTGTTGACACAAGGCAGGTTGGGTCCATGGATTCATGCTGTTGGCACCAAATTCTGACACCACCATCCCCATTCTGATGGTTGATGTGAACATAAACCGAAGCTCCTGACCCACATCTGTATGATTTTATGCACTGCATCTGCCACATGATTGGCTAATTAGATAATTGCTGGACAAGGTGTACAGGTGTTCTAATAAAGTGAGTTTATGTCTACATTTAGGAGCACACTAGCATTTAGATTACCTCATCTAACAAACATGTTCAAATTTGGATTTCATGGGTTCTTAAAAAATGCCCTAAAATTCCATTTACCAGCTGCTTTCCACGTGTGCTAGCACAACATTAAGTGTGCCATGCAAAAAACACTGAATTAAAGAGGTGTTTTTGCACTTAAAAAATAAAAATAAATACACCAGTCTATTTCAGCACATTAGCGCCTTGATAAACCACAAGGTGGCTGGTAAGTGTGCTAAAATAAAGCACATCTTGAAAAAGTGTTGCAACTGTTTAGTAAATGTGCCCCTATGTTTCTACTGCTGCTCTCTTTCCCTTCCGTTCGATTCCATTTCTTTCTCTTTTTTCTTTTTCCTTCCACACCAGCTCACTGTGAACTCAAAGCTTTAAGACTCATTTAGATTGAAGCTACTGGATCCTACATTAGTGTGATCAATAGTCTCTGACTCCAACTTCCTGCTTCATTGATTATTTAGGATAAGTCTTTTAACTGCTTTTGAGACTGAACCTCTTCAGAATAAAACACTTCCACTTCACCATTCAAGATCAATCTGCAGGTTGTGACGTTTTCATGCTTTCTCTGGTAGGATGATCCAAGCGCTATGAGCGCTATGAGATCCAAGTTACCCCACTTTGTGTGTCATAGCTTTCATATGTGGTTTTTAAGGGTGCTTCGGGTCTGTCAATCAATTAAATTTTTTTATCGAATTAATTATTCAATACATTATGGGCTATTAATCCCATACATAAATATTTGCTGCGAAAGCCCCTCAAGTAAAAATATATAATGATTAAATAATTACAAATATTTACATTTAAATATATATATATATATGTGTGTGTGTGTGTGTGTGTGTGTGTGTGTGTGTGTGTGTGTGTGTGCGTGTATTATAAAAAAATTATAATACAGATAATTAAAATGCATTACAGTATTTTTGTACACAAGTAAATCATTAAAAAAGACAATACAATAATTTGCTTTAGAATACAACATATTGGTTTTTTTACATATTATTGAACATAAAAATATAATTGGCCTACAGTTTACAGCAATACATTTTGCAACTGAATTCATCAGTCTGAGATTTATTATAAGAGCTTGTCTAAGGACGCGTCAATATCACTGGTGTATATATTAAAACAGGGTTGGGGAGTAACAGAATATATGTAATGGGATTACGTATTTAAAATACAAAATATTAGTAACTGTATTCCACTACAATTTAAATCATTGGTAATTAGAATACAATTACATTCAAAAAGTATTTTGATTACTGAAGAGATTACTTTGCATTTTATTGTCATTTATTTCATTTAATGTAGCCTAATCTAACAGAATACATTACAAATGACATTTTACAGCATGTATTGTGTAATCTGTAGTGGAATACATTTCAAAAGTAACCCTCCCAATCCTGTACATATAACTCAGCAAAAAAGAAATGTCCATTTTTCAGCACACTGTATTTTAAAGATAGTTTTGTTACAATTAATGTCATGTAAAGTCCAGTAAACATAAAAAAAAACCTAAAGCAATATTAATTGTGACCACATTTGCCTTTAAAACAGCCCCAATTCCCCTAGGTCACCTGGACACAGTTTTTCTTGGTTGTTGGCACATAGGATGTTCCAAGCTTCGTGGAGAATTCACCACAGTTCTATCTGTGTCAATTTCATGTAAACACTGACACGATGTTCAGTTGGTGGGTCATGGGGGCCATGACATCTGTTGCAGGGCTCTCGGTTCTTCTATTCTAATCTTTTCTATTTATTTGCAATGGGAATGTTTGGGAGTCTAACATTTATATTTTTACTGACACTACATTTTTACTTTTTATTGTAAAAATGTAGTGTTTCCATAGCACTGGTTTTGTATGTTTAAACACCCCTTAAATTAGAATATTTATTTCTTAATTCTGTCCTCAACTAACTCCCAATATCATGTTTTGGCTGTTGAGTAAACAAGTGAACACAATAGAGAGTATTGTTCATAAATGTCAGGACAGGGCATGTAGTCGCGTGTGTTTAATATGTTGTGGTAATCATTTAAGTGTAAATCCGAGTATCATGTGATAATTGTTGTTTTGACTTCCATACCGCAGCGTGGCGCTGTAGAGCTTCGCAGTTCTCGACTAACGGAGCTGCTGTAATACACTCATTCTGACAGCTACTCAATCAACTCCTCTAAATCAAAATCCAGATGCCTGGAGGCGTGAGAAAGAGGTTTGCTGAGGGTTATATTGGTCTGTTAGTGTAGTGAATGTGATTGGTCTGTAGCGGTAGTTGTTTAAATGAGCACAGCAGATCTTTGTTTACATTGGTAGTTCAGTTCCAATAGCTTTCCTAGTGCCGCTATAAAGTCGGTTAGTGCTCATTAAAACAGTCTGGAATCCTCACAAGTGCTTATTTCCCTCGGGTTTGGCTGAAAAGAGTTATATTTGTGCCTTTGCTTCACTGAAAATCAGTATGGGGATGTGTTTGCCCTGTTTGAGTGGAGCTGAAGATGATGTAGTAGTCACTCCAGACCCTGTGAGTATTTAATCACATTTCAAAAGACTTTATCTTACATGAAAGTATATTACTTATTTCACTTAAGTGTTAAAACTCACGACATGACGCGTCCCATCGTTACTATGACATCATAGTAGCTCAAATGAGCTTGTTTATGTGTCATGACGCTTGTGGCAAAAATTATTAATAACACTGTCATTTATATTAGAGTATATAGAAGAAAATGGTTATATAGAACAGACATTTTAAGAATTATTTCCATTAATAATGTCATAGTGGCTGAGGCAGACACTCTCAATAATGATGTCACTCATCATTGGTTGCATTGCGTCATAAACGCAGCGTTTTTACGTCGCTGTGTCAGAAGAACGCAGAAAAAAACGTCTCAAAATCAGCAACTTAAACGTGTCTTCATTTCATGCTGTTGTTACTAGCGTCAAGCAAACTGTGGCTTGTTTTTTGTACAGCTGAAGTTTCGCTTACTGCCCTCTGGTGAAAAATAGCTGGTACTTCAAGCTTGAATTGATCCGATGGAAGGAATATCCCTGATAATCAATGGCGTAGATTTGGCTGGGGGGTTTTGCAACGAGAATCATTTATATGTTTTCATTGATAATGGTATCAGGGGCTGCTTATAATGGTCCAGTGACATGATTAATTGGCTTTATTTTTTAAATGTGCCATTTTTTAAATATAATTAATCACACTGAATTAATGTGAATAAACAACAGCACTAAATACAGTTCATGGTTAGTTCATAATGCATTAACTAATGTTAACATTTACAACTTTTCATTAAAAAAAGTATTAGTTTTAAGTGCACCAAAATTGGCATACAATGCAAAAAATGTTTTAGCATTGTATGCCATTTTCGGTTTTCAGCAGAAAGCGAAAAAAAGACAGGAACTCCTGGTTGAAAATTTGAACAGAAATCCGGTAACAGAAACACTTGCATAGAGAAAATGTTGAACATCCCCAGAAGTGAATTGATTGCTCTCTTATGCCTCCTACACACTACACAACTTTTAAAGATGTCGGATCGTGGTACCGTTCATATTACACAACTGTCTGTCTGGTCATGGAAGTTGTAGCATTTTTCAAATTACACGACAAATCCGCGACAGGAGTGAACACATAACAAAACATTTCACTATTGACGAATCCCAGATGACTCCAAATTACGTTTCACAACAGAGTACACGCGAGAAGTGATATGAGATACAAAAACAAATGCATGATCATACATGATGCATTTCAGAATATGATGTGTATGATTTTAATTACATATTTTATTGTTCCTCCTACTGAAAAATCTATCTATTTGCTTACCTGACTGTCCAAGAGAATTGGCAATTTCTCTCCAACTCTTCTCTTTCTCCACCAACATTAGTACTGTACTGTTGTGGTACAGTTCAGATGAAACATCAAATAGGCACTGGTGCTCCTGCCAATGTTCCACTTATTTTTCCTCCATTTCTTCAGTCCAATGAGACTTTCTTGATACCGCAGACATGCTAGTTGATGTTCTATTGCAGGTACATCAGGACTCCTCCCACTGAAACTTCCAGTGCCCCGTTTCTTGCTCTCTCATTGGCTGTAGGTCAACGCTGCAGTTGTATCCAGTCAAAACACATTTCACATTGCGCGATTTGTAATCACAGACAGGTCCAGATATTTAACATGCTAGAAATCTCGCTGATATCGGCGATGTGTCGCCACTTCTCTCAAATCGCATCTTAGTTCACACATTGCGTACGTCACTCACGGGAGCGAGCGAGCTACGATTTACCTACGATTTCAGGCTTTTGTCAGCGAACTCTGGCATAAAGTCATGTAGTGTAAACTCTGCATTATTTAGTGTATTAATAAAGAGCATTTCCAGTTCTCTGGTATTGTGCATTATGGTCATTACGGTCAAGCTCCAATATGACCAAGGGTGCAGATTTGTCTCGAACATTGTGGGGGAGGATGGGGGTATTGGGGGGTTACAGTGGAATTTACATGTTTCTATTGATCATTGTATAAATATTGTGTGTGTGTGTGTGTGTGTGTGTGTGTGTGTGTGGGGGGTTGTACTTTCTTGTTTTGAATATTGGGGGTTACCTCCACTCCAAAAGGGAGAAATCATGAACAAAAAGAAAAAATCAAGGTTACATTGAGGCACTTCTGGCCAGTTTTTCAAGGCAGAAATGTCACAGCATTGCTGTGATTCGGCCGCAGGCCAAGTCCCATAGGTAATTACAGCAGTGCTGATGTAGGGCCATATCGCACTCTTGCTCGTGTGATATTGCTTGTATACAACAGTTCAATGAACAAGTACATTTTAAAAAATTAGGAAAAACTGAGTATGCTCATAAAAACGCATTTGTGAATAGAACTACTTTCTTATGCGACCAATCAGAATCTGCCGTTGCTGGTTCAAAACAAATGATGCGTCCAATCCTCCATTAGAAATTCTAAATGTTCACTTCAGAAATAGTATCACAGCTTGTGCTGTTTCTAACAATTCATTGGATAAACAAGGATAGATGGATGGATGTGTGTGTGTGTGTGTGTGTGTGTGTGTGTGTGTGTGTGTGTGTGTGTGTGTGTGTGTGTGTGTGTGTGTGTGTGTGTGTGTGTGTGTGTGTGTGTGTGTGTGTGTGTGTGTGTGTGTGTGTGTGTGTGTGTGTGTGTGTGTGTGTGTGTGTGTTTGTGAGTGAGTGAGTTAGTGTGAGAGAGAGAGTGAGTGATGGAGCAGGTGCGATCACCTGTTGCCACACCCAATCAGAGATGCTGTCAGTTTTCTGAAGGTCAGCTTTCTCAGTGGAGAAAAGCTCAGTTTTTTTTTTTTTTTTATTATTATTATAAAAGAAAAACATTCATTCTGTTAAAACTTGTGTAATATTCAAGCTTAATTTGCTTAAATTGTTGTTTTTATGGTTTGTGTAGGGTTTACGATGTTATGTCGTACGATTGCAACGAAGTTGTAAAATTGGATTTAACTTTACACAGAAAAGTGGCTATATTTTTAAAATAGTGAGTATTTTAATGTTTACGAATTGGTCCCATTCACTTCCATTGTAAGTGCCTCACTGCAACCCAGTTGTAAGTCTAAATACATTTTTGTGGTAATCAGCACTTTGCCACAAATACTGTTGATTGAGCATAATTTGTATTGAACCTGAAATATTCCTTTAAAAAATGTCAAAAAACAAAAACAAGGTTGTATGAGAACATAATGGCAGTTCGTCAATACCAGGAACAATGTCCTGTAAAATTGAATGTATAGAATATTTTTCTAGAATATAATGTTTTAAGAATTCTTTAAATCTATAGTTGGCACTATGACACTTCCATTAATTATGTTTCTTTTGTGTATGATGTCATAATGTGATAGGTGGTCAGGACAATTGTATTCCCAGTGCTTTGGTATATACTGCATGTTCAGTCAAAAAGTAAGAGATGATAAATTCACTCGAAGCGAGTCTCTAAAGCCCCCTTAATCATAGTAAAATCACCGTAACACAAGGCTTTGTGTTGCGTATTGGTTTCATGAAACAGCAGCAAAAGCAATATGATAAAAAATACCAACCTACGTTTAATATTGCTAATAATCACAGTAAAGACTTCTGCCAACTATGTCCTGTAAGATATAGATTTGTTTTATATAATCATATAATTTTTTAAAGAGTAGAATGATGCCATTATTAGTCACTCTGGGCAATTGTATTTAAAAATGTGGTATTTTAGTTTCTTTAACACTAGTGTAGTTTCTTGTATATGATCACATTTTCAACATGCACCATGCTTTTTCTTCTATATTTGGTCAAAAAGTAAGAGATTATAATCCCCATGTCTGACTATGCATACTTCCCTACTATAATATAGTATGCGGAATCCATTCATACTGCTCGTCTGCATACCTAAAGAACGTACTGTTTTGCCAGCTGAAAAAGTGCATCCTTCATCAAATACAGTTCATACATGAATTTAGATGAAACTAATGTCACAATAATGTCAACACTGATTATCTACTAAAAGAATGATGAATCTGTATGATCCAGCAGTGAATACATTTGCTGACATTTCTTTGTTGGTTTAACAGGAGATGAGGAGAAGACAGTTGGCTGAAGCTGCAGAGAAGAGACAGAAAGAGGTAATGCTTTCAACACTGATGTCACTTTATGGAGCAAGTAAAGCTGAGTTTCATTAGCCCAGAAGCTTCTTAGCCCAGAAACACACTCTTATATGAGTACTAAAAAGGCAGATGTGAATGTTTGGCCAACGCATTGCAAGCATAACATAATATGCATTCTTGGCAGGGCCGTAACCTCAATATACTTTGAGGGGACAAGTCCCCTCCAATAATCAGATATGGCCAGATTGCCCCCCCTCCCAATAATTTATATACTTGTTGCTGTTCTGCTGCAGTCCATTAGGCATCGGCATCTAAGTTACATTTTTACCACGCTCCGTATTCTAATGCAGCTCGTCAATGTCATATGAGATAGCCAATCAAATCGATGAAGGCGGGACTTAAATTTAAGAAGCTGAGCAGGAACCTCGTGGAGCGCTGTGCATCAGCAAGCAGTTCAGGTTAAGAGTGTTTGAGTCTTGTGAGATGTAAATATATATATTTCACTATACATGAAATATTTGACCACTGTTTTATGTTTAAAATGTACCGACCGACATTCATTTCCAAGGGTGCAAACTATTCACCATTTGGCGAAATTCGACAATTTGTATTGAAAATATGTCACGTACAGTACGTTATTCGGATGTCATTCATAACTGTGAATGTGAAAACATTAAGATAAAGCATGAATGTGTATATTGTAAAGGAATTTAATAAATGTGGTGATCTGGCAGGTTTTTAAAGAAGCTTTTTACTAAATTCTCTTGACATTGTCTAAGAAAATTATCTATAAAAAACACAAAGTAAAGCATTATCACCCAGATCAGAACTAGAACACGAGACCTGTGACTTTTGGCTTCTATTGTGCTTTTAGGTTTTGGCAAGGACAAAGTATATTTTTTTTTTAGTGCAAACATTATTTGGTAATCATTAACAATCTATTTAATTTTGTACAGCATCTCCTAAGAGTCTTCTTTTATAAGATCCTTTTATTTTGAGTACGTCCTTGTCAGGTCTGCCACTAGTTAAAGGAGTTCACCTAAAAATGGAACATATACTTTTACCCTTATGTTGTTCAAAACCTATATGCTGTTACTTTTTCTTGGAACATAAAAATAGATATTTTAAGCAGCTTTATTCCATATAGTGGAATTTATAGTGAGCAGGAGCTGTCAAGCTTCATACTATAAATCATTATTAAAGGTTCAGTATAAAGACATCATAACAGTAATCCATATGACAAGTGCACTATATTCCAAGCTTTCTGGGGCCATAGAAAAGCTTAGTGTTGTTTGGATTACTGTTATGGTATTTTAATAATTATTTTTCCCCCTCTTTGGACCTTGACATTAGTGGTTAATATGAACTGTTTTTGTATGGGGGGTAATTTTACAGATACATCAGTGATGAAAAGAAATTCTAATTATATCTGTCTTTTCTTTGATACACCACACAGAACGATTACTGAAACAGGCATATTACTAGCAATGCAGAAAAAATCTTCTAAAAACAAAAATTATCACATTTTGGTTGCATTTAAAAAACTTAAATGCATTTAAAGTCTTTATTCAGAAACAATTATTTGACTTTACAATTTTAAAGGACAAGGGACCATTATATTTGTGACCTCAACACCCATGACCCCCCACATCCAAAATGGTTTGGTTCTCCCTAATGTTCAAGACATGGTTACAGCCTTATTTCTTGGTGGTCACATACTCAAGCAGGTGATAGAGGTTCCTTTAAAAGTCAGATATGTTATCAGTCAGATAGTTAGATATAACTTTATGTCTTTTTAGTTCTGTAAAATTCTGAGCGTCAATAAACTATTAAGAGGAGAGAAGAATGCAAGAAATGCTCTCATTTAGCGTTTTTTACTCTGATATTGGGATGCTATTTAAACATGTAGTTGCTTTGTACCAAATGTAAATGCCATGGTATAGTGTCCCCACATGTGATTGCTGGGCATTTTTACTGTCTCTTAGAAGTTTATGGCAAATCGTAGAGCTAAAGCAGCACGGTAAGTAAACATCCACATTCTGCTGTCTACACACTTCTGGAAGCTTTCTACTGCTGCATCACCATGACAACCATCTTCTGTCATGTCTTTATGGCTAAAATAGTTGTATTTCCCACTGCTGCAGTGACGTCTTAATGCTTATGGCAATACACTTGTTTCTGCTAAGGTTGTATGTGAATGTATAACTTCCACACTTCCACAAAAGTTTAGGATTTGGTTACGGGTAGGGCTGCAACAACTAATCGATAATTATCAATAATGGAAATCATCGATTAGTTGGATATTTGCGGTAAGCACAGTGAAGCCCGTCAGTGACGTCACTTCACAGACCAGTAAAAAAAAATGTGTTTCATTATGAATCTCATGAAGAACAACGGAGACAAGTTGAAGTGGGGAAAAAACAGGACCCAAGTTGTCCAGTACATGAGAGCACATTATAAACACTTCAAAGAAGATCATAATAAGCGAGCAGTTTCATGTGGAACGGTTGCTGCGAGTGCTTGTGCTGTTTGGTGCATGAGAGATGTTTCTCTCCAGCACATCGTTTACATTTTACTGCTATTTTCTATGTTTTATAATGTGAACATTTTCTGAATTCAAATCAGCCGTGTATTTGTTTTTACCACAAGCAAGTCTCTGTTAAACTCTTATGAGCAAGCGAGCACACACATCTGTGTCAATCAAACCAATCACAATGGAGAAATGCGCAATCATTTACATCATACCATGGTTTCAGTTTCAATGTAATCAATTGCGCAGCTTTCATGGATATCAGACTGAAGTCTCAGCAGTCAAGGTGTGCCGGTTTTTAAAGTGTTTTCTCCTGCTCATGTAAGTGCATGTAATACAGTGAGCCTGTGTTACCTTTGAAGCAAACGGTGTGCCACTATCAATTTTAATGACCAATGGGATACCAATCCTCTGTATTATTTGTTTAGCTAACATTTTAACCATGGTCTTAGCATTTTCCCTCACACAAGGGATGGTTTCCGTCCACTTGGAGAAGTGGTTCACAGTGACTAATAATAGTTTCGACACGGTGGCATGTGGGTTAAATAAATTTGCAGATCTTGGAATGGTAGTTCTGGATGCGGTAATGAGTCCTGTTTTATAGGCTTATGTCTGTTATTCTGTTCACATGAATCCAGGATCAAATTTACCGTGTTCTGCACCACATTTATGCAATAAGTTTGATTAATCGACTGGATTACCTTTTCTTTTGACACATGAGGAATACCATAATAATGTCGGCAAAGTAATACTATGGCTGTTTTTGGTAATGCTAGGTGCCCTTGTTTGTCTCCTAACAAATTGTTTTGATCTGGTTTTACTTCATTAGAGGCCAAATGCTGGAGATCAGATTCAGATGGATTAGCCTGCGACAAGTTGATGGACTGCATCATCAAAACAGTTTCTTCAGCTTGATTTATATCAAGGCTTACCTCAACTTCCTTCGCTGCCAATTTCGCAACCACATTGGCTAATCTGTTTCCCCTTGTCTCCTCAGTCATGTGTCCTGCGACTTTTATTAGAGCCAGTTTAGCAGGCAACTGTGCTGCTCTCAGAAGCTCTGCTAATAGGTTATGATGGGATATCAGTTTGCCCTCAGCTGTCATAAAATCTCTTTATTCCCACATATGAGCAAAATCGTGCACCACCCCATATAATTGTATTTTGAGTCTTTGGCCAGTTGGCATGCTCTAATCAATGCAAACAGCTCGGCTGCTTGTGCGGATTTGTATTGAAGCAAATATGCTTTGATAATACAATTTGGAAGTTTAGTTACGGCATAACCACACCAGTATACAGCATCGTTCAGTTTTGAACATGACCCATCTATATACCACTGATCAGATGAGGAAACGTTCGGCCTGCAAGAAGTGGATGCATGCAGACGATCCAAGCAATCATGTGAGTCATCAGAAAAATGGCCATTGGTTAACAACTGATGCAATGACAAAGTTAGACCATGCACAACAGAGGTTGGTTTAATAGTCAGATTAGCAGTAGCCAACAAAATAGCCTCATACCCTGATCAGCGTTGTGCTGTCATGTGTTGTGTAGTAATATTATGCATAATTGCTCCTACCTGATGTGAGGTGTGCACAATCAGGGGGTTTGAAAGAACAATGCGTTCTTCATCAAGTACCACCAATGCAGCAGCAGCAACCGCCTGCAGACCTGCAGGGAGGCCTTTGGCAACAGCATCTAATGTCTTTGACAAGTATGCTACTGGTCTATATGTTGCACCATGGGACTGGGCGAGGATAGCTGATGCTGTGCCTCCAGTCTTATGCATGCACTGATGGAAAGGTTCACCATAGTTTGGAAGACCTAGAGCTGGTGGGGAGCTTGAAAGTGCTTGAAAGCATGCCCATTTCAGCAGACCATTTTATGGGCTCTTCAGCCCCTGAGATTGTGACCTCTCTCAATATCTTGTCATACAATGAGCAGTTCGGGACCCAGTCTCGACAATAATTAACCATGCCCAGAAAATTTAGCATTTGGGTCTTTGTTGTAAGATTTGTCTTTGACTCTATCTGTGGAGAGATGAACTTTTCCTTTCTGCAGCTCATGACCCAGATAGTCAACCCTCGGTTTCACACATAACGCAGCTTGTCTTTTGATGCCTTGACACCAGCCCGCGCTAGTACATTGCAATCGTGGAGGCAGCAGTGCATGATTCAGCATCCGGGCCAGAAACCAGGATGTCATTGGTGTATTGAAGCAGACAGGTCTGTGGTGGCAGCTTGGTGTCTTTCAAAGTAGTGTGCACTACAGAAGAGAACACAGCCGGCGAGTCTCTAAATCCCTGGGGCATTCTTGTCCACGTGTATTGTCTGCCCTCATATGAGAACACAGATCAACAACAGTAATATAAGTTTGGTCTGCTGGAACAGAATTAATAGTTGTGTACACATCTGCCACCACAGGAGACAATGGTGTCAGTGACCACGTACCATTAGCCATTATGACAGGATTGATTAGTGTGTTACATTTACATTTATGCATTTGGCAGACGCTTTTATCCAAAGCAACTTACAGTGCACTTATTACAGGGACAATCCCCCAGGAGCAACCTGGAGTTAAGTGCCTTGCTCAAGGGCCCAACAGTGGCGTCTTTTTGGTGGTGGGGCTTGAACCCCCGACCTCCTGGTCAGTAACCCTGAGCCTCAACCACTGAGCCACCACTTCCCCTGTGGTGCACTGTGTTATATGGTGAATGGGTTGGTTTCAATATACCTTGTGACAGCAACCGTTGTATTATTGGACCAATGCCTTCTTCCTTTTCTTTTGAGAGTGGGTACTGTTTGCAGTATAATGGTATGTTAGACCGAAGTTTAGCCATGTATGGCCTAACGTCACTTAGGCCAGCCTCATCTTTGTGGGTGGCCCATAATGCTGGTTTAACATAGCTCAACATCTGTGAAGTATTCTGATGTTAAACAGGAACTACTCTGAGCACTTCAACACAAGTTCCTGGGCACAAACATTAAAATACTTAAATGTATGTAATCAGTGACCGTGTACAAGTATATGTATAATATAGCATAATTATGTATTTTTCAGCTGGGCAGAATTATTCATATTTCCATTCTCGTTTCACTATTGCCCTCTGCTGGGCTGATTTTGTTGTCCCACTCCATGTCATACGGATAATTTTACTCTTTAATGATGAGCATTTTTTGTTACGTTTTCAAGTAAAGGAACTGTTTCACATATGTCATGAAAGTATTAATAACAATACATTCAAACTTGGCTTTTTATGATTCAGGATTGTTCAAAGTTTTGTGAGAGTATAGAATTGTGAATTCAGTAAACAGTAAATCAAACCAAATCCTTACGCCCTTTATCATTTCATTTTTTTTTATTTTTATCATATTTTAATAAAATGCAGGAAATAAAATGTCATTTTTATCTGATTAATCATACAAATAATAGAAGATTAATCGATTATCAAAAGAATCGGTAGTTGCAGCCCTAGTTACATTCTCTGTATACCTTTGCTGGCAGTTTGGAGCTCCCGCCACTTTTTGGAGCTTAACCTGCAGCGATATTCTTCTAATTTACTCACCTTCATGTCCAGTTCATGTTCAGTTCAAACCCGTACAACTTTCTTTCCCCGTGGAACTCAAAAAGAGATGTCTTTTTGTAAGCGATTTATTTTCTACAAAGGTATGGACACACCTCCATTGCTCAAAATTTTGCAGTGCCACAGAGCTCAACTTGCATATTTTTTCATTAAATGTGACCCAAATCATTGTCAAAGATTATTTATTCTAGCTATCGCTGGATGATATATTACATATATGTATCTTTCATATAGCCAACACAAAGTATTTACAATTACAAGTATGTGATTTTGTGGTTTGACAGCTTAAATGAAAGACCTATTCAAGGATGCATACAGAATGAAGCCATTTGTCATTCAGTTTGCACAAGTACACCAGTTTCATACACTAAAGTGTGAACTCATCAACGTCACTTCGTTCTCTAAGAAGTACAAAAACCTTCCTAACTGTGCCGCTTCAGCTCGTCGTGTGTGTGGGAGTGATGCCATTCCTGACTGTGACCGGCAACATTAAATGTTATATCACCCTCTTGTGGTCTCCCAATGCTATTACGCCAGACTGTTAGACAGATGGACAACTGAGTGAATTGGAAAGCATGCAAATTAGGCTTCTAATTTAAATGTCGGCTAATTTTAATATATTGATGCCTCAAAAATATATCGATAGAATAACGTGCCGATCAGTAATCAATATATCAAAATTTTATGATATACTTAAATATTAACGTTAACACAGACTAGGTGACTAGTCGTTCAAATAACCGGCCGACTAGTCTTTATAAAAATTGGTAGTAGCAGACATTATAGATGCGATTTGAGTTTCAGTCTTTACCCTTTTCTCACATTTGCAGCATGTCTAAGGTGCACCACTATTTGGCATGCGAGCACTAAATAACATTCATGGCAACAATTCACAACAAGTACTATGATAACAAAATTCTTTGAAATAAAGATATAATAATTCCTTGCCATCAAATAGAAGAATATTGTTCTGACATTTGATGTGTTTGTAGAACAAGCATTGTGAGATCGAGTACAGTGTGGTGCTGTAGTTGTATTTGATCTTCTCTGTGTGTAGACGACCTACAGAGGCATCAAAAACCCAGAAGCCGTGGAAGGAAAAAAGAAAAAACAGGAAGAGATGGAGAAACAGACCGTGAACCCTGCACCTGCTGGAGGAGGAGGGCTGAAGGTACAACCAAAAACTAGTGGCACTTTCCATTTAATACAAACTGATGTCCCAATACTTTATTTTAAAGGAAAGTTGCAGGTTCAATACAAAATAAGTTCAGTTGACAGCATTTGTGGCATAATGTTAATTATCATCAAAAACATTATACAAATTTTGACTCATCCCTCCTTTATTTAAAAAGCAAATACTGTTGCTACAGTGATACACTTACAATGAAAGTGCATATGGCCAGTCCATAAATGTTAAAATAGACTGTGTTTCATAAGTATAGCCACAAAACATAAACATATGTTTTAACATTATTTTAGTGTGACAAAATCAGGGATTTACTAGCATTACAGTGTTTACCAGATTACAGGGTTTACTGTTTCATTATTGGACAGAACTTTACACGGATAAGGTTAGTAAGCAATTTTATCACATACACCCACCTAAAGGATTATTAGGAACACCATACTAATACTGTGTTTGACCCCCTTTCGCCTTCAGAACTGCCTTAATTCTATGTGGCATTGATTCAACAAGGTGCTGAAAGCATTCTTTAGAAATGTTGGCCCATATTGATAGGATAGCATCTTGCAGTTGATGGAGATTTGTGGGATGCACATCCAGGGCACGAAGCTCCCGTTCCACCGCATCCCAAAGATACTCTATTGGGTTGAGATCTGGTGACTGTGGGGGCCGTTTTAGTACATTGAACTCATTGTCATGTTCAAGAAACCAATTTGAAATGATTCGAGCTTTGTGACATGGTGCATTATCCTGCTGGAAGTAGCCATCAGAGGATGGGTACATGGTGGCCATAAAGGGATGGACATGGTCAGAAACAATGCTCAGGTAGGCCGTGGCATTTAAACGATGCCCAATTGGCACTAAGGGGCCTAAAGTGTGCCAAGAAAACATCCCCCACACCATTACAAAACCACCACCAGCCTGCACAGTGGTAACAAGGCATGATGGATCCATGTTCTCATTCTGTTTACGCCAAATTCTGACTCTACCATCTGAATGTCTCAACAGAAATCGAGACTCATCAGACCAGGCAACATTTTTCTAGTCTTCAACTGTCCAATTTTGGTGAGCTCTTGCAAATTGTAGCCTCTTTTTCCTATTTGTAGTGGAGATGAGTGGTACCCGGTGGGGTCTTCTGCTGTTGTAGCCCATCCGCCTCAAGGTTGTGCCTGTTGTGGCTTCACAAATGCTTTGCTGCATACCTCGGTTGTAACAAGTGGTTATTTCAGGCAAAGTTGCTCTTCTATCAGCTTGAATCAGTCGGCCCATTCTCCTCTGACCTCTAGCATCAACAAGGCATTTTCTCCCACAGGACTGCCGCATACTGGATGTTTTTCCCTTTTCACACCATTCTTTGTAAACCCTAGAAATGGTTGTGCGTGAAAATCCCAGTAACTGAGCAGATTGTGAAATACTCAGACCGGCCCGTCTGGCACCAACAACCATGCCACGCTCAAAATTGCTTAAATCACCTTTCTTTCCCATTCTGACATTCAGTTTGGAGTTCAGGAGATTGTCTTGACCAGGACCACACCCCTAAATGCATTGAAGCAACTGCCATGTGATTGGTTGATTAGATCATTGCATTAATGAGAAATTGAACAGGTGTTCCTACTAATCCTTTAGGTGAGTGTATATTGTGGCTATACTTTTGAAATGGTGTGTATTTTAACATTTACAGACTGGCCCCAGTAACTTCAATTGTAAGTGCCTCACTGTAAATGCGACTTTTGACATAGCCTCACTTTACTGTTGCTGCTGAAGCAGTGGAGTCCACTGCATGAAACTTGACTTAAAACTTGACACAATTGTTCCTTGTGTGACTCGGTGGAACTCTGCTGTTTTAAAATATTTTGCTTTTTTAGAATATTCTTGCTGTTTAAAAGATAATATCTTGCTCCTCAGCTTTGGAATAGGTGATGGATGGATTATATCATTAATTTAATGTTTAATGTGCTTTTTAAAAATGTCATAAATTAGCTCTTTTTGTGAGGCTCTTTATTTGTTAGTAATAAAGAATGCCTCTTTGTACTGTTATTTTAAAATTATTATCCTACTCAAATGCATGTGACATCAAATAAAATAAAATTAGGTTGAAAGTAATCCAAAAGTAATCAGATTGGATTACCCCAAAGTATAATCTATGAGATTACTATACTGCTTGCATTTTTTGTCATGTAATTTGTAATCAGTTCCTGTAGAGAGACTTCACAAGTAATCCACCCAGCACTGGTGGTGTTTTGTTCCTAAACGAATCGGTGTTTTTGAACGAATCATTCTCGTTTACTTCCGTTGTTGCAGGAGATAACAACTTAACAAATCCCTCAATGATTGAATGACTCACATATTTGTCGCCACCTACTGGCATAAATATGCTATCTCCAGAAATCGCCACTGAAAGAATCGGCAAACAAAATCAAAATGAATGATGAATTAAAATCCCCACCACTATTTTGAAAGCCATGGAAATTGTATTATTAAAAAAATTATGAAATCGCAGAAATGTTTTTACTTTTTGTAGCAGGGGCTGAAAAGTGACAATCTTCATATAAAACTAATGAAATAAAATTTTTGTTTACCTCCTGAGGTTGACGAAAAACATTTCTAAAAGTGAAGCACATGCATTCACCTAATATTTTGTTTAAAAAGTAAAAAGTAAAGGATTTTTAAGAGGGTTTTAAACCCTATCTTGTACTTTATACATGGAAAGTGTTTAGTGTTTATTTTTTTATCTTATGACTAGACTAATACATATTATTTTAGAATTGCTTTAAGTCCAGCCTTATTTTCTCTCTCTCCAGTGGCAGGTTGGCTAACAGACTGCAGGAAGGCTTCATCGGGGGCGACCATCTGCAGTATTTCCCACTGACTTCAGAGATTTTTCAAACTTTTTCTTTTTCTTATTTTGAAGTATATAACAGGGGAGTGTGTGTAGAGACTAGAATTATTATCAAGCTCCTGCACAAAGCTCCTTCAGGCTGTCTGAGAGGATTCAGACCACACCTTTAAAATGCCAAGATGTGCTAGCCAGTAGAATTGTGATTTAACAATGAATGTTTTACGCAAACTATTTACAATATAATTTATGTTCATCAATCGTTTCACACACACTGCTTTTATACCAAGGTGCTCTCTATTTCTGACATTGATTTGTTAAAGAATCCGTTGAATTTGAGATCTCATTGATATTTTAATACACATTTATATAACAGAAAAGCATGTTTTGTAATGGCTTTAAGAATCATTAAGTGCATATTCAGCCACTTATATTTATCAAGTCATGTGTTTTGGTTGTAGGTTTATAGTGCATTTTGCGATTATTCAGGACTGTACAGCATGTGTTTGATAATTTTGATAAATGTTTGATATTTAAGAGTGAAGTTAAAATTGTGAATGAAGGATATTTGAGTTAGCACTTTCACTGCCCCTTGATTGTATTTGTATACAGCAGTGGCATGGACATGGGTGTGCCAGGGTGTGCAAATGCCACACAAAAGCGTAAGCTTGCACACCCATATATATAAAATGATTATATATATATATATATATATATATATATATATATTATTTCATGTATGTATACATACATTTTTAAATGCTTAATAATAGTATGTAGGGGTATAAAATGCATCAATATAATGCTGAAACTTCGATATATCGGTTACAGATTTTAATAATCCATTTGAATGACTATAATAACACCCAATGCATTACAGAGGCCGTCTCAAATTACACGCACACTCTCACAACTGATGCGGAGCACCTGACGGGAAACAAGCGTGCACTTAAAATAAATAAAGTTTATGCTATACTGAGTTTGGATTTCTGCCTCATTCAGAATTGCGCACTTTCACATATGCAAAATAAGTTAATTGTTGTTCTTTTCTTCCCCAATTATGATATATTATGCATATTGTGGAATATTTGGAAAATACACTTGAAAGAAATTTACTCCTGAATTTATGTGCTGAAGGATCTACTGTAGGATATTGATGCAGTGGTTGTTAACGTTCCCTTTATTGTGCTTTAGTTAGGGCCCTATGATTTCCGCGTTGTGGAAAACACAGACGGAATCACTGTAAAATGCAGAAAGTCATGGAAATTTGCATATTTGGGATGAAATTAATATATAAATGCACAATTAATCAAATTAAAATTGTGATATATCCTAGTGTAATGATTAAACCACAAGTAGCTGAGACACTCACAGCTCTCCTGCTATTAAATCTAACATCACAACAACAGCATATATGGGTTCTGTGAATCATAGCCAAATTTATGTTACTTATTGAGAAGAAAAAGAACTACTTCTGCAGCCGTCTTCAAGCCTCTCCAGGTCTGTCTCTCCACAGCTGAAAATCCTCACCAATGTTGGCGCGGCTCCTAGCCCTCGACTTATCATAATCCTTCTTTTGTTTTTATATTCGACCGACCTTTTCTGTTGGTCTGTTTCTCAGCCATTTGTCCTCCTTGGAGTTTAGAAAGTTTGTATCAGCCAGATTTGCCGTTGCTCTTCTAATTAATTTCCCTTTTGCTCTGCCCCCACCACCCTTCCTGTGCACGTGCAAGAACCACCCCCTGTTGCTGATTGGCTGGAGTAGTGTTGTGTGGATCGGTGTATTGGATTAGAATTACTGAGTGCACTTTTAAAGAAGCAATATGTAATATATTTACTGTACTAAAGCATACAATTATCGTAATACTGTATGTTATCTGAGATTTAGGAAACATGCTAAGTTGAAATACTGGTTGAAAAACAGTGCAACAGCCAGTATATTCTATTTTTTAAATGTCCATTCTGGGCCTGAATTTCTGTTTGTGTTTAGGCCTGTGGGATCCCGCCCATTTCCCAATAGTATTTCGACACCCCGGGTGTCCAGATTAGTTGCAAGCAAACACAGTGCGCTGCAGCCATGGAAGCCAGCATTACATCTAGATAACATTGAAAGAGTTATAAAAAATCCACATGAGCTTGTTTATAATTTGCAAACAATAAAAACATTGCAAACGTATACATTAGCTGATCAACTTACAGTGTAAGGCTTGTCACTTGCCATTGTCAGTTTGCTCATTCCTGTTGCTTGTCCTCAACCTGGCAAACTGCGTGAGCTTCAAGTCTGGGGAGGAGGCGGCGGGAAACTCTCTCCAGTACATTGAATTTGGGCTGCAGTACCCATTTTAAATGCTTGATGTCAATGTTACATATTGCTCCTTTAACAGAAAGTGAATGTGAGAAGGCACTGCTTATACACATATAACCGCATGATTAACATAACGTGCACTCACGTGTGTGTGTGTGTGTGTGTGTGTGTGTGTGTTAATGACAAAGATCAGAGCACTTTATTCGATGTGGTGCGCAGCACATAGACTATATACACTCACCTAAAGGATTATTAGGAACACCTGTTCAATTTCTCATTAATGCAATGATCTAATCAACCAATCACATGGCAGTTGCTTCAATGCATTTAGGGGTGTGGTCCTGGTCAAGACAATCTCCTGAACTCCAAACTGAATGTCAGAATGGGAAAGAAAGGTGATTTAAGCAATTTTGAGCGTGGCATGGTTGTTGGTGCCAGACGGGCTGGTCTGAGTATTTCACAATCTGCTCAGTTACTGGGATTTTCACGCACAACCATTTCTAGGGTTTACAAAGAATGGTGTGAAAAGGAAAAACATCCAGTATGCGGCAGTCCTGTGGGCTGAAAATGCCTTGTTGATGCTAGAGGTCAGAGGAGAATGGGCCGACTGATTCAAGCTGATAGAAGAGCAACTTTGCCTGAAATAACCACTCGTTACAACCGAGGTATGCAGCAAAGCATTTGTGAAGCCACAACACGCACAACCTTGAGGCGGATGGGCTACTGACAGCAGAAGACCCCACCGGGTACCACTCATCTCCACTACAAATAGGAAAAAGAGGCTACAATTTGCAAGAGCTCACCAAAATTGGACAGTTGAAGACTGGAAAAATGTTGCCTGGTCTGATGAGTCTCGATTTCTGTTGAGACATTCAGATGGTAGAGTCAGAATTTGGCGTAAACAGAATGAGAACATGGATCCATCATGCCTTGTTACCACTGTGCAGGCTGGTGGTGGTGGTGTAATGGTGTGGGGGATGTTTTCTTGGCACACTTTAGGCCCCTTAGTGCCAATTGGGCATCGTTTAAATGCCACGGCCTACCTGAGCATTGTTTCTGATCATGTCCATCCCTTTATGGCCACCATGTACCCATCCTCTGATGGCTACTTCCAGCAGGATAATGCACCATGTCACAAAGCTCGAATCATTTCAAATTGGTTTCTTGAACATGACAATGAGTTCACTGTACTAAAATGGCCCCCACAGTCACCAGATCTCAACCCAATACAGCATCTTTGGGATGTGGTGGAACGGAAGCTTCGTTCCCTGGATGTGCATCCCACAAATCTCCAACAACTGCAAGATGCTATCCTATCAATATGGGCCAACATTTCTAAAGAACGCTTTCAGCACCTTGTTGAATCAATGCCACGTAGAATTAAGGCAGTTCTGAAGGCAAAAGGGGGTCAAACACAGTATTAGTATGGTGTTCCTAATAATCCTTTAGGTGAGTGTATATATTTATAAAATTAAATCATAGCCTTTTGCAGCGTAATAAGCACATTAGCCCATTTAGTGAACCGCTTTCTGGAGGTGAGAAGTGAAGCCATAAAAAACAACCAGTTTGCCATCAAAATGCCTAAATAAAAGCTCAATTTAACAAGACTTATCAATTTAAAAAATGCCAAATAAATATCTTAGTTCTGTATAGTAAATGGTAATATTCAATGTAGTTTTAGTAGTAGTTGTAATAATAATGATGATACTATAGATCAATAATAATTACATTATATTTAAGCAATATCTTAAGAGTTTGATCACTGTTTTCATTAATACTGTAATGCTCTACTGTGCAGCTCTGTATTTGTCCATAATACAAATAAATTTAATTAAAAACAAATCTAGTTTTGGATTGTGCAGTGAAGATCAGTATAGATGCTCTTCATTTAATAAAACAAATAAAGCAATGGTATGTTAAAAAGTATTTGTTTCATTTTATTAAAATTCTATCAATTTGATTAGACAGTTTTTTTTAATGATGAAATGTAATTAAACTTTAAACCCCGTAACTCCGATAACTAGGAATTTGGAGAAAAATAAAACGGATTTTATAGGGCCCTATTTAGTTCTTGCACACCCAGGGTGTCGTTTCTGGCTATGCCGACAAGTTGAATGTATTACTTTATGCTAGACGTTATAGCAGTCATTCATTGGGGTTTTGCTGTCTTAAGCTATGAACATTTTAACTTTTCAAATGTAAATTCTCAACCTTCATGTCACTGGATCATGCAGTGGTGACTAGATCAAACTGACGCTGACTCATGGGATATAACTTGCCATTTATGCAGCGGTGAGCTAGATAGAGTAGTTCGTGGTGTGAAATATAAACTGGATCTAGGTACTCTTAATAAGCCTTATATTGCCTTGCATTTCGATTTTTAAACAAAAAGTTATAACACTGCTTACCACTGCCTGCAACCGGTCAATCTCTGACGGTGAAATGGTTCTGCACCAAATGACTTTGATTTCATTCAGAATTGTTTGTTAACATAAAGATATCCCAACCCACACAGAGTATTCTTCCTCAGAATTCTAGCGACCATAATTTATAAAGCTCTACTCATCCATGGCTTATATAAATCCCTTCAAAAATCGGCAGAATTCCCGCCAGAAATAAGAAAAAGTATGCATATTAGGGCTATTGCAATGTCCATTTTTACAATTAGAGGGCAGCAGCACACAATAGGTTCTAGAACCGTCCAAGAAGAGTCATTGCTTTAAGTGGAAAGCCTTTTTCTACTATATGCTGTGAAACTAACTACAACATCTTTACTGATGAAAAGTTTCTGTTCGCCTATTAAAGACTGTAAAGAGTTTTGTGGCTTTTAGTTTTTACCTTGTCTATTTGCTAGCGTATCTATACCTATAGGCTACTTTGAAAAGTTTACAAAACCTTTAGCTATATCTGATATATATTTAAAATGTCTACTCTGTCTTTTCTGAGGAAAAGAGTTACTGTTCACAGTGATAGCACACGTACATCTCTGAGATGTCTATTTTAGTTATTTTCATCTATAAAGCATCAGAATCTAATTAATATCTATTAAACATCTTAAAAAGATCACATTTACAAACATTAAAAATCAACAAACGTCTCAAACACATCTGTTGAATGTCTTACTGACATCTGAGACATACTTATTGACATACAGTACATCTTATAGGTATATTGCAGACGAGCAAACAATGTAAAAAATACACCTCCCAGATGTAAACACATATGAGACATGAGTGATGCGGAAATACGCTCTAGAACAGGAATGTCCTTCCACCAACAAGCAAGAACAAGTAGCTTATCGTGCTTCGTCATGGTGTCCACGTCGTTTACTTTTATCTCCTTTCACAAGCATATAATGTATTAATTTCAAAGACGTCTTCAATGCTTTTGTAAAAATCTAAAAACATTAGATCAGCCCTTCAATATGTCCCCTCCCAAATTCCTATTTTAGTCAAGAATTGTGTTTGTTAAACCATTTTATGAGGTCTTTTTTTCAAACAGGTTTCCCAAACACTCTTTGTCTATCATTGGTCAACAAACAGATAGTTCTGCCCCAAACTGCTGCTCAAATAGTCATATTTTGAAAGCGTTACAAAGCCACAGGGTCATACTTTTCAGGGGAATTAACTTGACTTATAGTTGTCTTTGTATATTAAACTATCATAGTAAAATATTACACACATCAGCTTTAAGGTAAAATTCTCTTTCATGTTGTTTCCATTGCAAGAGCTAGATATAAGGACAAAAGAGTACCATCACCACAGTACAATACAATACATGACAGAAAAAAAGGTATTTTTTTATAATGATCATACACAAAATACACCAAATATGTTTGTATATATACAGTATACACTGATGAACCACAACATTAAAACCACCTGCCTAATATTGTGTAGGTCCCTCTCATGCCACCAAAACAGCGCCAACCCACATTATATTCTTCTCACCACAATTGTACAGAGTGGTTATCTGAGTTTCCGTAGACGTAGAGTAAACTAGAGACTGCTGTGTGTGAAAAATCGCAGGAGCTCAGCAGTTACAGAAATACTCAAACCAGACCATCTGGCAATAACAGTCATGCCACAGTCCAAATCAGTGAGATCACATTTTTCCCCATGCTGATGGTTTGTCTGAACATTAATGGAAGCTCCTGACCTGTATCTGCATGATTTTATGCACTGCTGTCACATGATTGGCTGATTAGATAATCACATGGATGATTGTTGGTGCCAGACGGGCTGGTTTGAGTATTTCTGTAACTGTTGATCTTCTGGGATTTTCACACACAACAATCTCTAGAATTTACTCTGTATGGTGTCAAAAACAAAAAACATTCAGTGAGGAGCAGTTCTGTGTACAGAAATGCCTTGTTGATGAGAGAGGTCAACACAGAATGGCCAGACTGGTTTGAACTGACAAAGTGTACAGTAACTCAGATAACCACTCTGTACAATTGTGGTGAGCAGAATATCATATCTGAATTATTTTCTGAGATGCCGGTTGGTGCTGTTTTGGTGGCATGAGGGGGACCTACACAATATTAGGCGGGTGGTTTTAATGTTGTGGCTGATCGGTTTATATAAACATTGTCATCAGTATATTGTTAGTATATGAAGCACTGAAAGTAATACCCACCAGGGTAGAAATGAATACTTGAATTCATCCAGCAATTTCATTCCATTTAGTCAAGATTGAATGCATAGGTTATTGCATAATCTTTTATACTTGATTTATACTTAATCCTCAGGTAAAAAAAAAAACAAAACATGAAAGAACACAAAGAGAGAGAAAAATCACCACAACTGACAGAGTATAGAAGAGATCATTAACATCATAGCTGAGATGAAGAAAATATAAACAATAAAACATTAAGTCTGGATTCCAGTTCCAGACTCCATTTTTCTGTTCCTCAGTATCATAGGCTACATTCACACAGCAGCAGAACATGATTGTCAGTTTTGTTTTAAAATGCTAAATACAATTACAGTATGATCACACACAATTCAGTTATAAACGCGAGTGACACCCTTACATTGTCAGGACTTGCAACCACATACGAGTAAGTTCTGGAAACATCATACAGCACTTGAACTAGCTTTTCTTGTGTGTGTTTTGTTTTTTTCATATTGGGACCATGTAACTGCGAGACGGAGATATAAGCTGTGTGTCATCCGAAGGTTTTACATCCAGTCACTATCCTTTACCAAAGCTGCTCCCTTCAGTTTTGTGGTCTGGGCACAACTAAAATGCTGTGCTCTACACTCAGTTAAACATAAAAGTGGCTGTCAGTTAATTAAGATTTAATGGATGAACTTGATTGGACTTGTTTATTCAGTCATGTTAAGTCTTTTGTGATAAGACTTTCTAGTGTTATGGACGTTGCCATCTTTGAAACTTACTTTAGTCACTTACAGTAAGTACCAGAACAAAATGACCTTTACCGCCACATGTACCACCACAGTGGAACTGTAAATTCAGTTTGCAAAATGACCACTAGGGTGGCGCAAAGGGACACTTTATGCACCTTTGAAGTGAGAGTTGTTACTTTGTTAATATTATTATTATTTTCGATATTTCACATTTTGATTTGTAAATGGAGATCAAACAATGCAATTACTTAATGGAAACAAATAATTGCATTGTTTGATCCCCCCCCCAACTTGAAAACCAAACACTGTCTGTGTGACTGTAACCTATACACTGGTCCTGTCCCAAATTCCTTGCCATTCACCTTGGAGTGTAGACTTTGCTGCATTGGCTGTGGGTTAATAGTCTTCTGTGTCCGCACCAGTGCAGGCTCGGCAAAAGGGACCAAAAGACACAAAAAACAGACATTTTTTGTCATTAAATTATACAATGAAATAAGCCACACTATGTTCTCGTGGACTTCACAGATAAGTAAGGAATAATTGACGACGGGCCGTTGAATTATTAGAAAAATAATGCACACCCGGGGTGGTAATGCGGTCACGACGCGAAGCGGAGTGGCCGTTACACCTCAGGTGTGCATTATTTTTCTAATAATTCAACGCCCGGAGTCAATTATTCCGCTTATACTACAGTTACCACACCTCGAAACATTGTTCAGATGATGTGATTCTAGACGTTTGTCAAGTTTTTGTCATTAAAACGCTCTTGTATGTAGGACTAATTTCTTACGCATCTAATCCCATGCCTCCGTTGCTAATTCCAAAGCGTCATTTTAGAGTTAGTAACGGAGGTTTGAGCCACTGACAGCAGACTAATGCAGTTATTAGTGTAGTTATTAGAGAGACAGAGGTTGCAATAATGAGACAGAAAATCATGTGCGTCATATTATTTAATTTATTTATTAATTCATACGTTATAATTCATTCGTTAATTCGAACAAATTTATTTATTAAAATTAAACTGCACGTTAAACACATTGACAGCCCAAGCTGTTGTTTTTTTGGTGTTTTCTTCATGTTTTTCAGCCCTCGAGTCGGTCTAGCTGTTCTTCGCTGATTGTTTTATGTCTTTTGTTGTTGCCGGCTGCCTTTGATGTCCTCTTCCGTTTATTTGTTTTTTCATCTGAGCTATCCAATACTGCGGTCGCCCAGTTGTTAAAATGTTTATGTTCACCATAAATATTAAAATTTACTTCCGGAAAATCAAAATAGTCTGTCATTTTTTTTCCTCTTGAAGTTGAAGTGGATTTGTCGCTGTCACTTCTTATGAATTGTATCCTATTTTCCATTATTACAGTTGACTACGCGAAGTGATATGGAACTGTAATGCGGTCAAGACCTGCCTGGAACTACTTTAGCCGTGCGTTTCCCTGAAAATAATTGCACACCTTAGAACGTTCTCAACCAATCAGAATCAAGCATTCAACAGCCCCGTAGTATAAGGGAGAGTGAAGGTCCACAAGAGGTCTACAGCTCCATCAAGTGTGCCATTTGGGAAAGGGCCATTATTGTGACAAACTAGCTGAGCTACACTATTGCTTTGTATTACGGATTGTTTTTCTCTTTTAAACACTTGTTATTTCAAGAAGCCAATGAAGTCTACATGCCCTTGTTGCATTCTACCACTGCTAGCAAGTGAGCTGTGCTTCAAATTGACATTACAAATAAAAGTCATTGTCATTTCTTTGCAGTTGGAGTATGTTGCTTAATCACTTCTTGCTTTTGTAGTGGGCCGCCACCACCAGATAGCAGTCAGGCGTCAGGTCGCTGATGCTGGCAGATTTCCCAGAGACGGGCGAGATCTTGCCTTCCACGCGTGAGATCTGGAGCATGCGACATGGGTCATGCTTCAGCAGGTAGCTCTCGAACGTCTCCCAGCCTCCGCCAACACGCACCATCACATGCTTATTATGCAGCATCTAGAAAGACAAAAAGATATATCTTTCTAGAAACAGATACACGTCTACAACTTTGTCACAGATGGGTTGACAAGGGACGATCCACCTTTTTCCTAAACTTGGAATTGTTCCCCGATTCAAACCAGAAGCCTGCATCCATTGTCCGTTCTCCAGTGTTTTCAATCGCATCTGTGTATGTTCTAAGAGGATAATTTAATATTTATAGTATTAAATTTGAAATTTGAAAAAAAGGATGTGGCTCCATAGTGTCGATGCTTTACAAGTCAAGATGACTGTCTTTTGACTGCCTCACCTGTCAAAGTTAAAAGAGTAGGTAGATGACATGCCAAATTAGTATGACAGCCAACAACTTATTTTTATTCCAACAACCAAAATTTAAAATGGTTGATGTCTGTAATAAAATATGGATCACTCATTTCTGTAGTTTTTACATTGCTTCTTATTGACCTGTTTCAGTGGTGTCACTTTTTCCCCACAGCCGCCATATTTGTAACCATCAGCAGGAGTAAACAATGATGGTGAATGGAAAAACACCCGTAAAACAATATCAAGAAAAACCTAAAAAAAATAAAATGCTGAGTCCCAGGAAAGGTGTATACAGGTCTGAGGTCAGCACAAATATCGCCAAATTTGACTTTCGTGGACACTTAAATATATTTTATCCAGGATTTACGAGTCTGATGTGAGACTGGCGAGTACACACCTACCGGTACATCCCCGTAAACATATCTCATTCAGAAGTTACAAATGTTTGTGTTGTTTTCTGCTCCGTTTTGGTCAAAATATTACAAAACGTCTGTGATGATCCCATCTGTATGAATTTAAGAGCTGCTTTAACTCATGAAGAACACAGAAATCAACCGAGCCATATTAGTGTTTTTCACTGTAGTCTGGCAGTGTGAATAAAGTCTGTGCTTCATGATCTTTTGATGTGTTGTTTATAGACTGACATTAGTACAGACATTAAATATGTACTATATGTTCACATTATAGTGCTTTTTCATTTATTAAAGCGTGCTACAATTATCAAAAACCTTTATACAGTCTGGGTGTTATGAATAACATCGTCCTATGTACATTTCCAGTTTAATTGTATCCGAATCGATGATGTTATAAATATAATGACATGTCTGAATAAATGAACAAAGACACACAAGTGTTTTATCCGTGCTCTCCCCCTTCATTGCTGCTTGTCTTTGGTGAAATGAAGCCGTGTCACTTAAAAGATAAAACTTTATTGAAAGAAAAATTACATTTTGGCTCCAGTAATTAAACAGCATTAACAACTTTTCAAGATGTATAAATAGAAAATAATGTTGCTGACTTTTGCTACATCTCACAGCTCAGCACAATGAAAAAATATGGAATTTTGGTCACAAACATGGCGGTTATACAGTGACATCACATGAAACAGGCCAATAGAGACCAGAAAACAGTTGAGCGGCAATTCACACTCAGTGGTTGGTCAGGAAAACTGTGGATATGGCATACAAGGAACAAAAGAGACTATAATAAAACAAATACGTGAACAACAATGCTTCCTGCCATGTAAGCCTAATTCCAAACGTTGCATTCCTGTATATGTCAGAAAGCAATTAATATTAGTTGCGTTCTCTGCACTGTGTGAAGGGGCACTATAGCAGGTTTTAATGTGAATGGTTTTCAGTTCAGTCAAAAGTAGTGATAGAGCCATATATCAGCCTGGCCCATTAATCAGCAGATATCTGCAACCTGGTCCAATGGAATCATATTACTAAATATTTTTTGGAAAATGATTTTTATGTGGCTCGTTGAAAGTATCACAGCAGTTTCCTGGTGAAATGAGCACTCGAGGTGCTACTACAACTTCTATTAATTTTCAAACAAATCACAAGTAAAACTGCAGAATATCGGTTCACAAACACTTTTTGCCCCGTTTCTCACACAATGCTATCTTATGACATCAAATCACTTTTACTATAGTGAAGAGTTGATGTAACAAGTATGGAAAATGATACACTTTAAAGTTTGCATTACATAACCAACTACTTCTACGAGCTTGTTCAAGTGTGATCAACTTGTGTGGTAAATCAACTGAGAGAGTTTGTAACACATGCATGATGGCAGAGTTTGACTTTGAAGAGCAGAACAGGTGGTGAATAACTCACACAGACTATTAAGTTTAAAGGTAGGTGCTGCATGTGTTGATTTATTTTTATTGTGTTCTATCTTTAAGTAGGTCAATATTACATTACAAACTGAAAATAATAATATACATATCTTCAAGTTTTGCCATTACTTTTCAATTAAGTCTTTGTTGTCATCCCTCTCATAAGCGTGCATCACAGAGACGTACAGAAACGAACATCTGTAGTTAAAAAGTATAGAAGTATTGTATTGTTTCTAAAAATAATAAATGGTTGGGGTTCAGAAGAACTTTTTGTCGAATGTCGTGTGGACTATTTTGATGCACCCTAAATATGCATTTGAGTACATTCACTTGCATTGTTTAAACGAGGAGGCCTGAAATTATATCCTAAAAGTCTTAAATTCTGTTTTGATGAAGAAAGAAATTCAGATATATCTTGGATGGCCTGAGAGTGAGTAAATTATCATACATTTTTGGGTGAACTATAAGTTCAGGTGTAAATGGGGTGCAAAACATTTTGTGATCGAATCACAAAAAACACATACAGAGGTAATCAAAAACACATGTGACCATATTGAACTCTAATCTGTCCTGAATGTGTCACAGACAGCAGCGAAATACCAACCCTCATGGTGCAGCTTTAAAAGGAAATAACCGTCCAATCGGAAAATGTGAAAAGCCAATACATACACAAGCACAAGCGTTTAATGGATCTTCTTCAATGTGTCTGAGCAGATTGCACAATGCATCGAACCTTGAAGCGGATGGGCTACAACAGCAGAAGACCACGTCGGGTTCAACTTCTGTCATCCACGAACAGAAAACTGAGGCTACAGTGGCCTACAATCTGGAATCCAAATTCATCAGACCAAGCAACATTTTTCCAGTCTTTTACTGTCCAGTTTTGTTGAGTCTGTGACCACTCTGATGTTTGATGTGAACATTAACTGAAGCTCCTGACATGTATTTGCATGGTTTTATGGACTGCACTGCTGCCACACAATTGGCTGATTAGATAATCACATGAATAACTAGGTGTACAGGTGTACCTAATAAAGTGGTCGGTGAGTGTAGGCCTACCCCTATTAATTTAGTCTAATGGACTAAATTTGAATATTCAGCCCTAGTAGGAGTACGATAAACCGTTGGTTTATCCAGGTATCAATTTAAAAAAAAATCTTACACCAAGCCAAACTATTGCCTGCACCTCTGTGTCACAGATGGACTCTTCCATTTGTCCATTTCACACTTTTAAGAGACTTTGACTGGCAAAACATCTACTATAAATGAATTAAATTAGAGATGCACCAATGTATCAGCCGAACATCTGTACTGCCTGCTGAAAGCAATTCGAACATCGGCGACTGTTTAAAAACAACCGATAATCAGGGCCGGTTATTTCCTAAAACAGGGTGGAAAAATGTGTTGGACGTGTGAAAAAGATGTTTAATTAATTATCAGTGATTTGAAACAAAGTAGCATAATTAAGCAGAACCACCGAATTATCGATATTGGCAGTTGTTAAATAATTGGACATCAGTATTGGCACACAAATGTTGTATCGGTGCGGTTGTGACGGTCTATATGTGGCAGAAAGTGTAGTTATGGCATTTACTTGCAGTGACTTACCAGCCAAACCCTGACCGCTTGATTTACCATTTTTAAATTGTAGATTGTAAATTGAGTTTCTGTTAGCAGGTTTTCATTCATACCATGAAGAGGTAAAATTAATCACCATTAAATAGTCTATTCAAGAGTGAAACAAATCCATCCATCCATCCATCGTCAACCGCTTATCCTGTGTACAGGGTCGCGGGGGGCTGGAGCCTATCCCAGCTAACATTGGGCGAAAGGCGGGGGACACCCTGGACAGGTCGCCAGTGAGTGAAACAAATATTTGTTTTTAATTTTACCTCTTCATTTTACTTTTGGCCTTTACACTACAGACAGGGCCGTAACCACATTAAACATTGAAGGGGACATGTCCCCCCAATATTCATAACAGTGGTCTATTGACGAGGGTTTTAATCCATGGTTGATTATTAAATTATTACATTTGGTCCCCCTCAATTCTGAATATGTTTTTACATCCTTGATTACAGATACTCACAAACCCCCTATAGAGGTGCCGGCACAGTCAAAACAAAATATGAGATTTGTTTACAAATTCCTGTTGAATTTTTGGTTTTGATTTAAATGTGAAATACATTTTTAATGCATTTGTCAACTAATCACAATCAATCTGCATCCACTTTTCTCTAAAGGACACTCACAGAGTGCATACTGCAAAAACGCCCTTCACATAATTACAGTTAATCACTGTTCCAGTGAAAAGAGGCATTGAAATAATTCTGCTGGGGCTCATTCCTCTTTTATAACCTCCATCCCTTCAGCCTTGAACAATCATGCTGCTATAGAATGCTTCATAAAAGGTGAAAAATAACAAAATGCCACTCTGAAATCGCACTGTAACCTAGCCCTGTGGGATAAAGTGCAGATCAAGCTATAGCATACAGACATTACCTCAAAAACAGAACAAATAACCTCTAAACAATAAACAACAGCAGACACTGTGTGGTGCAGTTCTTCGTAACCCTGAGGGGGGGAATTATATTAAACATTCATAAGGCTCTTAGCAGACTGATGGAGGGGACATTCACAGGTCGGGCCGCTCCAGATGGGGGATTATGTGACCCTTAGGCACTAGAGCCACAGATATACAGTAATAGCAATCAAATACAGACCCCTATATACCCACATACTGTAAACAAAGACACACTTATAATGATATATATCAAACAGTTTAGGTCTGTAGATTTGAAGGTTATCTTAAAAAGTCTCTCAATAGGGAACATACACACTCATTTTGTTACAGGAGCACCAAAGTTCAGCAAATGATACAGCAAAACAAACAGTGTATTTCAACCAGAGCTAAATTAAAACATGGCAGTCTGATAATTCAATACTAAAGCATCAAGGCTGCCAGTACGCACCTGGAAGGTCTTTCTCAAAGACAAACACAAAAGGAATGTGTCCTTCAAACGTATTCACTGGGAAATGAAAAAAAGCAGAAGACTTGCTTTTTTGTGTGTGGAATTTGACTTGGCCTTGGTTGCCAGGCAACAAGTTTCAAGGCAACACATTCAGCTGTTGGAATACTTCCTTTAAAAATAAGGTATGAAAGGGATTGTTGTTATTTTGTTTAATATCAGATATGAGCCAAATTTGGATAGAATATAGACACAGAGGATGTCCAGTTTTTATTGAATTAACATTATTGTCACCAATAGCATAATTAGTGGCCGGTCACAATAATCACAAAAAGTACACTAGCCGTATTATGATTTGGTCATGGTATCACACGGTGATGGTATTACATTACTTTGATACGAGAATGGAACTGAAAATGTACCATGACATACTTAACAAAACAGATTTTAACACTTTTTTTCACTTTAAGATGTTTGCATGTAAACATGTCCAGACCATATTTCACCCTAATATGCAAAGAGAAAATAAGAAATATATTCTTTAGAAACAAATCAAATAGTTTTTAATACCAACAATATTTTTTTCCTATTGTGACATTATGTTCATGACAATGAAGTACATTTTCCCCACAAAACAATTATTATTATTTTATTTTCTTAAAGCATAAATAATGGTATTGAAAAAGGGCAACTCCCTTTTTTATTTGCAGCCATTTTTGACAGGAAGAGTCAGACGTGTAACCCTTTTTTTTGGATGATGATAATATTACCATTTCTTCTTCCCTGAAGTAAGCACAAAAAATTATGCATTTCTTTTGGGATTTTATGCTACTTTGATCTTATTTACATGTACATTTCTTAATTTGACCATAACCTACACATCTATAATTGAAACATGAAGAAAATATGAGAATAACATGACTTGAAAAAAATGTCATGCCAGTAGATAAATATAGCCACCTACTGTGTAGTCTGATGACTTGTTGTATCCTAAATTTATATTTTATCACAAGATATGCATTAGGATATATATTTAGACTATTTCAAACTATTATTTGTCAAAGTTTAGCATTTAAAATGTATTTGAAGTGTCAGTTTTTGCAGTTAATGTCACTATAATTGCTATCAAACCTGACCATGGTGTTACAAAGACACAGAATAAGCATTTCTCTACCACTAATTTATTTCAAACAGAAAAATATAATAACTCAAAGTAAATGCATAATAAAATCAAACACGTGCGCATGCGTGTGAGTGTGTCAGATCACTTTCATCAGCTAGAAAACAACAGATGACTTGTAATGCCAACAATGACCAAAAGAAGTCTGTAGTTATTGATGTCGTGGTTCTGTGTGTGTGTGTGTGTGTGTGTGTGTGTGTGTGTGTGTGTGTGTGTGTGTGTGTGTGTGTGTGTGTGTTCTGCATTGTGGGTGTGTATGTTTTGCACAGAGAATGTTAAGTCTCTAAAACAGACCCTGTAATTTTGGTCTGTTTTTTTTCAGCATTTCTTGATTGTATTTGACAGATTAAAAAATGGCTTTGTTTTTTGGTCTTTCCCATTCATTTTCAATGTTCGTTAAATTTTGAACATGAATACCAAATGTGTCGCTTTTTTCTTTTCAATTAGTCTTACGAATCAAGCACAAATTTTATTTTATTTTTTGAATGTTCAGATGGCAAATTAATAAAAAATCACCAAGTCTTGTACTGCTCACATAAAATAAACCATATTTATTAAATTAGGAAAATGTATTTTGACCGAATATCATAGGAGGGTTAAAGGCTGAACAACAAATACTAGCATAATGCATAAATACCAAATGCCAAAGTGGCATTCAACTCATCACAAAGTATAGTCAGGACATTACTGATGTAAAAAAACAGCACCATCACTATTTAAAAAAAGTCATTTTTTATCAAATCTAGACAGCAGCCATCACTCAAACACCTTATCCTTGAGTAATCATGCAAAATTGATCATTTACTACTAGAAAATCACTTGCTGATATCACTTGAAATATCAAACACAGTTGAACGCTATTTTGTTAAATTAAGCTTAACATTGTCTTTGTGTTTGTTTTTGAGTTGCCACAGTATGCAATAGACTGACATGTCTTAAGGTCAATATTAGGTCAAAAATGGCAAAAAAGAGACAGCTTTCTCAAGAAACTCATCAGTCAATCATTGTTGTGAGGAATGAAGACTATACAATGCTATAAAGACTACACAGGTGTAGACTACAGTCTTCAAAGACAAAGGACACGTCAAAGGGTTACTTAACTGTAACCCCTGTTCCCTGATAAAAGCGGAACGAGATGCTGAGCTGATTTAACGTTTTGGAAACAACTTTATGTGTGACCAACTGTGAATATGTGTGCAAAACTTCAATGAAATTGACCAGAATTTATAGCCTCTGCTTGTGACATCATTGGATGCACCTGTAGCAGGGCTATAAATAGATGCGTCACAGGTGCATCGTCAGGTGTTTTGTCTGAAGAGCAGTCCTGGGGCATCCCAGTGCGGCAATGAAGCGCAGCATCTCGTTCCACTTTTATAAGGGAACAGGTTTTACAGTTAAGTAACCCGAGATGTTCCCTGTCAAAAAGCTACACTTTGATGCTGTGCTGATTTAGCGCTTTGGGAATGAGAATACCCACGCCGCCGCACTGTGTCCGGACCACTTACGGTTGTGTAGTTGTACTCACAAGAGCACGAGAGGTCTCAGACATGAGCTTGTGATGTTGACTCAAGGACGTGAGAGCCCGGAGTGGCATGAACATCCAAACTATAAAATCTTATGAATGTGTGCGGAGAGGACCAGCCTGCCGCATCACAAACATGCTGCAGAGGGACACCTCTAGCCAAGGCTTTAGAGGAGGCTACCCCTCTGGTAGAGTGAGCCCTGATACCTACTGGCGAAGCTTGACCGCACTCCTCGTAGGCCAAGGCAATAGCTTCCCTCACCCAATGCGACATAGTCTGCAACGAATAGTTGCCCTGACTTAGGCCACTGGCTAGTGCGGTGGACATAAGTCTGAAGGGCACTGACTGGACAAAGTCTGTGAAGTCTTTCCTGCTCAGGCGTTGTAAACGGTGGGGAGCAGAAAACTTCGAAAGTGACCGGACGTACATTCGAGAAAGGAACCTTAGGCAGGTACTCAGGATGAGGGTGATAGATTGCTTTAGCCATTCCTTGGGCAAAAACCTAAGCAGGCTGGCAAGACAGACAGTGCCTGTAGAAACCCAATTCTTTTTAGAGAAGTAATTGCCATAAGAAAAACCATCTTGAGAGTCAGAAGTTTATCAGATGCTGACTCTAGAGGTTCGAAGGGGGTCTCAACCAGACCCTCAAGGACTATTGCTAAGTCACATGAAGGGATCCTGGTCCTAGCAGGAGGCTCCACGAACAAAACAAGGAAGCAGAGGATGTCTCCCCAACATGAGAGGTGTGGCAAGCCGATAGAGTGGCCACGTAAACCCTGAGAGTGGCGGGGCATGTGCCTGCTGACAATTTTTCCAGCAGAAAGTCCAGAACTGAAGCAATCTGGCAGTTAACTGGATCGATCTGCATTATGTGCACTGCACCTTCTTTCAAAGACTTTGGCATAACTTCTAGTAGAGGGAGCCCTAGCACTTAGAATGGTCTTGATAACTTCAGGTGAAAGCCCAGTGTCCCTCAATTGGTACCCTTCAGGGAGAGATCTGTGGAGAGACAGATCCGTGACTCGAGCTCAGAGAAAGCCTCTTCATCGACCATGGTGCCCGCACTCAGGTCCTTCAACAGATCAGCCTGGTACACCTGTAATACTGCCATAGTGTGCAGGGCAGCACCAGCCTGACCTGCTGCCTGATAAGACCTCCCCCCAGTGTGGAAGTGGTCCTGCATGGCTTTGTGGGGAGAGTGGGTCTCTTTAGTGATGATGCCGAGCCAGGTGAGAGATAACCCACAAGTGTCTCTTCTACCGGCGTCATCACTGAATACCCCTGTGCCTCGGCACCCACGATAGTCAAATATGTCGACGTCAAGGGCATGAAGACACGGGAAGTATAAGGTTTCCTCCATGAACAAGAGAGCTCGTCATGGAGTTAATCAAAGAAAGGAAAGGACTTTCTAGTTCCCTTCCCCTTTTTTTTTTTGGCCACCAGACAGAAATATGTCTTCTAGTTTGGAGCGTTTGGGGGGTCTCTTGTTCGTGTGGCCAGTCTAACTGTAGTCTGGCCACAGCCCGAGTAACCACCTTGAGTAATTCCTCATCCACTTTATTATTGTGCATGGAATGTTCAGAGGTTCAGCGTCCCCCTCGTGAACCGAAGAGGCGCCGAAGCGTGCTTCAGGCTTACGAGAAGGATCAGCTGTATCTGGGGAGCGAGCGATAGGGACGGACCTGTCTCTCGCTCCTCAGCCAGATTTATGCGAGTGCCCCACGATGAAAGAGTGGGTGCTGGTGTGAAGCATTTCGACTGTAAACAGATCGCAATGCCTGCACCCGCCCTGCCCCAACGCAAGAGCAGCATGCTCTTCCCCCAAACACACAAAACAAAACTGATGTGTGTCCATTTCAGCCATAGAGCATAAACATTGGAACACACACCACTTGCTTTGTTTATCAGTCATTCTTTTTCTTCTTTTTGTTTTTAAAGAAAAGAGAAAGGTTTCTGTGCACTGCCTAACAATTCTAACTCCTAACAGAAGAAAGTAGAAAGTTCTGACAGTCAAGAAGCACAACACACACAGAATGATCTGAAGACAAAAGATCTGACGATGCACCTGTGATGCATCTATTTATAGCCCTGCTACAGGTGCATCCAATGATGTCACCAGCAGAGGCTATAAATTCAGGTCAATTTCATTGACGTGTTTTACACATATTCACAGCTGGTCACACCTAAAGTTGTTCCCAAAGCACTAAATCAGCATCAAGGTGTAGCTTTTTAACAGAGAACTGGCTCTATTAAGGACAGAAAGAGATGTGGAAGGCCTGATGTACAACTAAACAAGAGGATAAGTACATCAGAGTCTCTAATTTGAGAAATAGACACCTCACATGTCCTCTGCTGACAACTTCATTGAATTCTACCCGCTCAACACCAGTTTCATGTACAACAATAAAGAGAAGACTCAGGGGTGCAGGCCTTATTGGAATAATTGCAAATAAAAAGCCACTTTTGAAACAGAAAAACAAAAAGAAAAGGTTCGAGTGGGCAAAGAAACAGACATTGAACAACAGATAATTGGAAAAGAGTGTTATGGATCTTAATCCCATTGAGATTTTATGGGATCAGCTAGACTGTAAGGTGTGTGAGAAGTGCCCGACAAGACAGTCACATCTATGGCAAGTGCTACAGGAAGTGTGGGGTGAAATGTCACCTGAGTATCTGAACAAACTGACAGCTAGAATGTTAAGGATCTGCAAAGCAGTCAATGCTGACCAAAAGTTTGGAATAATGTACAGATTATATTATATTATATTATATTATATATATATATATATATATATATATATATATATATATATATATATATATATATATATAACATTTATTTTAAAAAATTATTACAGTAATGAGAATTTTGGGGATAAATGTGCTTAAATGCCTTGGAAATAATGACAGCATGCAAAAAATCCTGGGGTAAAAAGTTGCCATGAACTATAATGTAAAATACTTTAACAGCATTTATTTATTTATTTCTACATGTACATGTTTTAAATGAAAAGTTGTATATGTTAACATTAGTTAATGCATTATGAACTATAACATGAACAAACAATGAACAAAGAAATAAATGCTGTGAAAAATATACCATGGTATATTTCTTAAAGGTACTACCATGGTAACATTTTACCAAGCAGTGAGGTCACATTGGGGTGCTGGTACACTGACTGGTGCAGTTGTGAGCTTGGCTCTATTGGGGGCAGCACTGCATTCTCCACAGGCCACTGAATGAAAATCAGCATGATGAATTGCTGCAGTCACAGTTTTAAATTAAAGCTGAACAATCACTCTCTGAGAGAGAGGAATATTATTGTGTAATTATGAGATCTGGAAGAGTTGATTGATTAAATTACTCAGTTTATGGAATGGGAGGTTTAATACTGTAGATCTTAGAGACAGATAAAGAAACTGAAGCATCAGTCATGCACCGAGTGATTCTTAAATTGAGGATGATTTGGGTACTATTCTGTCCTTTAGGATAATTTGAAAGAAAATAAAAAAGTTATTTTTTTAAAGGATATTGCATAACAGAAAAAAAACTTTTTACATTGTCTCTTAAATTACATACATTTTAATAGTAAAAGGCTAAATTGGCCAACATTTCCTTTATTTTGGGCTTTGGCCTCTACTCAAAATAATCTCCCCTCTATAATACATTTACAAAAAGTGTTCAGATCAGTGAAATGCTACTTGGCTCTTTTTCCTTATAACTTAAAAAACATAAAAACAAAAAAAAAAATTTGAACTAATTTGGCATTTATGTTTACAACTTGTAATTTCTTTATATAAAAAATAAATAATAATACAAATAAAATAAAAAAAAATCGCCATGACAACCGATCATTTTAGACGAGGCTGGGAGACCTGCTAAATCACACAAAACCAGCAAAGAATTTTTTTTGTCTATATATCTTATTTAATGAGAGAGAATTCTAATAAAAAAATTCTAATGAGCTATGAATGACGGCAGTAATGTGTTCATTTCTAATGAACCAAAACACAGCATCTCGTCTCATCTTCTCATTAGAGCAGTTATCAGGCTGCTCAGCCTGGAGTGATAAAACACAACGGATCACACATATACATGATAACAATACTCAGATCTAAAGCATCTTCAGGTCTCTTAGTTGTGTGTAGTTGCTAAGTAACAGGTTCCCATAGTGACCAGGCCCATCTCACTTATCATTATTTGTCCGTTAGTGGAGACAGTGGTGTTATGGGATGCTCCACTGCTGTGTGTGTGTGTGTGTGTGTGTGTGTGTGTGTGTGTGTGTGTGTGTGTGTGTGTGTGTGTGTGTGTGTGTGTGTGTGTGTGTGTGTGTGTGAACCTGTATTTATCACATTGTGGGGACCAAATGTCCCCATAAGGATAGTAAAACCCGACATTTTTGACCTTGTGGGGACATTTTGTCGGTCCCCATGAGGAAAACAGCTTATAAATCATACTAAATTATGTTTTTTGAAAATGTAAAAATGCAGAAAGTTTTCTGTGAGGGTTAGGTTTAGGGGTAGGGTTAGGTTTAGGGGATAGAATATAAAGTTTGTACAGTATAAAAACCATTATGTCTATGGAAAGTCCCCATAAAACATGGAAACACTACTGTGTGTGTGTGTATGTGTGTGTGTGTGTGTTTAGCAGAATAATTAAAAAAATCACAAGCTCTGTTCCAAAATCTAATGAACTGCCTAAATAAACATGATTTTTTTTAAAGAAATGTGACATTTAAAATGTCATATTTCCCACTGATAGGGTTATTTATTATAAAATGTAAAAATGTATTAATGATAAAATCTTTAAATACAGGACTATTCCATATTATAAGGGATGGGTGGCAACCTAAATTATGCTACCTTATAAGATACCTTCTTTTTGACCAAACTGTAAGGCAGCATCACATGTATCCTTCATTAAGTATGCAATCCCAGAATGCATAGGGATGAGCTCAGTGAAAGAAAAAAAATCCAAGATGGCAGACGAAGTCAAGAGTTCAAACTAATCAATAATTAATTATTTTATCCAGTATTTGTGTGATATGGATTTTTGTGCCTATAGACTATCACATTGTTAGCTTAGCAACATGCTAACATCAAACTCTCAAACTCTAAAGGCCCAGGTATACTTCACGTTGCGCATTCCATTCCATCACACAGCTTTGAAAGTATACCTCACACTGATGAGTGCGGATGGACGTGTTTGACACATGCACAATACAATTGTTTTGTTATACGCTACCAGACGTTAGAGGGCAGCACCGTGTCGTGTCATTTACAGGACATCCACTCTGAAGGATAAAGAAGAAGAAAAACTAAGGATCCGCCATTAAAGGAAGCAAGAACAACAACAACAAAATGATGGAGAAGGATATGTTCTTTGAATGACATTACAGCCCAAATGTGCATATTGCCACCTAGTGGACTATTCTATCTCAACATTCAACCTTGCGCATGCGTGTCCGGGGACACTCCTAATGACAAAAATGATGTCACGTAGACCGTCACGGAACGCGAACAGGCGAAGGATACTTTGGGCATAAGATGGCAGACGAAGAGGAATTTTGATTATAAATATACATATAATTTATTTTATACCAAAAAGAAACTATACATTTTTTTAAATCTAATCAATAATACACTATTTTAATGTTCAAGTATGTAACCTTTTTGGTGTTAAAATACTTTCTTCTATCCGTGGCTAATATGCAGAGACAACTATGAGTAAGCTATGATTAAGTTCATTTCTTCGAAAACTCTAAACACTGTGTCTCTGTGGTGCTATGAAAATTCCTGTATTTGTGAGTTGGGGCGGGACTATCTCTTTGATTGGTCAAAGACAGATGAGGGATGTATTCAAAAAGCTGTTTAAAAACATTGTTTCGTTTTGCAATTCAACTCGGGTGTGCTAGTGTCACAGAAATTACAGCAGCTTCAACCAATAGTTGTATGTGCTATGCATTTCAATGCTTAATAGAATGTAATATTGTTAGCTTAGCAACATGTTAATGTCAAAATTCTCAAACTCTAACATGGCGGATGAAAAACTTTGATTATATGTATACTTATAATTCATTCAACAGCAAAAAGATTAAACAAAAATAGTTCAATCTAATAAATAACACTCTATTTTAAGCATTATTTGTGTGTGCTATGTGTTTCTATGTTTAATATCACATTGTTAGTTTAGCAACATGCTAACGTCAAACTAATCAATTGTAATTCAAGACTCCTGTGCGCTTCACAGAGGATATTTGTGTGGCACGTGGACATGTCTATTATGTACACTGTTCAAAATCAGTCACTTATAAGGTTCCATTTTAGTTAGGATGCTGCCTTAGAAGGTAGCTGTCTATGTAGGTAGTAGACAGCTAAGTAGCTCTTTAAGTTTTGGAACATAAGTATTGTGTTAAAATAGGAATATAATACATGATATGAATCATTTTAATACATATCCATCAACTGAACATTTAAAATACTCACCCTTATGAAAAGCATTTTCTCACCAACACGGTAGCGGCCCTGTGATTGTCGCTCTATGCAGAACTTATTTGGACATTTACAGGGTGGATCTTCGGAAATGTGCTTCACCTGGAACACACATGCACATGAACTAAAACAAAACATTCTATTCATGTTCTAGGGGGGATGAAAACATCCATCACGGTTACATGTGTGACATCTGAGAAGGGAACAGAATGTGTCTCACTGCATCATCCAGCAGTTTGCCTATGCTTTTCTTGGAGGAGTTGGTCTTGGTGAGCGGAGAGATGGATGGATAGACTGATGGAGAGACGGGTGGGGAGGCTGATGGAGAGATGGATGTAGGAGGAACAGGTGAGGTCGGAGGTTCAGGCATCTTCTCCTCTTGTTCAATCTCTTTCTCCAGTTTGATGAGTCCAGGTGGCTCAACCTTATACCTGATATAACAATAACCATTCACATAAATACACTCTCAATCATCCTGCTTGAATACATTATTTAAATATAGACTGATATACCAGCCAGGCTAATAATAATTTGGCCATTTTGAGAATACTGTACATAGGTGCCCACATGCCTGACTAAAGACTTAAACACTTCATGCAAAAACGTGAAATTCACGAGTGCTATGAGTGAAATTCATTCACTGTGGCTTGCATGTTCACATGAGAACTTGAGTTGTTAAGTGCTAAAAAATATATATGTTGTTATGTGAACTAGTGGGCCACTGTGAATGACCTTTTCTCATAGTGCTCATATACTTTTTATAAACTTCTTATATTTCTGTGATCAGTCAATTTGAGCATTGTGCAGTCAAATATTTTTTGCGCGTATACATAGCTACATAGCTGTGCTATCCCTGTCTCTTGTAACACTCCACACTCTTTCATCTCACTTCTCAACCACCTCACTTGCTAGATATGAACATCAGCAGTCAACCTCTGATAATAATATATAGTGTTATACATTTTTTATCATATTTACCTGGATGCTATTCGTCCCAGTTCTAGCAGACAGAGACAAACCTCTCGCGGCTGCTTGTGTAAAACTGGAAAAATATAAAAATGTGTACAATATAAGGCATAAAATGGCCAAAAAACAATTAAAAAATTCAATGCAAATTGTTAAAATGGATTATGATGTCAGTTGTGAGCCAGGAGAACCAAAACAGATGAACCAAATTGAATTACACTGAATTATGAAATATTAGCTCACTTCATTATTATGGATATGACCATAGAGGATACATGAACATTGCACACATGAATGTGTGGATGAAAATGAATGTCTGTGTCCAAAAAGTGTTTACAGCATACAGTGATTGAACAGCACACATGCCTTTCATATGGAATAGTGCCTAATACAACTACATTTCCCATGGTTTAGTGCTAGGACTTGAGTGATGGTGACACAACACAACATGCAACAAAATCTGTATGTCCACATCAAACCTCACAACATCCCACCTGAACATAACCATGCCTCCATGTTTTCACGTAGCTATTTCTGAGAGGGAACAGGAAGGAAAAAATAAATAGCACAATTATTCTATTTTGTTTTTTATATGTTTTCTTTCTTTAAAATGTGAAATATGGAGAGTAGTATATAATAAAACTATACTGTAATATAATATACTATGATTAACACTGAATCTATAAAGCATAACAATTCCTTTCCTCCAGCCTTGATGTACCCCTACATCAAGCTACACAAACTTGAAATTTCTCAACATTTGTACATTAAATATATACAGTATTTTTAAATGTAACTTAACATACACCATATCTAAAAAATATATAGATATATTTTGCAATACGTAACAAGTTAGTCAATTTTGTAAGCAACTGTTATTACTGTTTTTCACAGTACCTTTTCTCTTATACAGTATATCTTGTGTAAATGTGTAAGCGATAATGTGTGTATAAGTGTATCACTTCATGTCCAGTCTGTGAGGTGATTTGGGAACATACTCAGGATAACGTTTCACCCAAGACTCATCATCCTGAGTAGGAGGTTGTGAGCTGGACTGTTCAACAGTTTCTGGTTGATTCACATCATTGGCTTCTTGTGGAGCCTCTGGTGTTTTGAAACCATACTCATCCGAGGATTGTAAGGTTTCCTCACTGCAATATTTTGAGAGGTATTCATCTGTGTTGTAACATCCAAAAGCTGATCAATGTGTCTGCACCACACAATGTTAGGACCAACTTGTACAATATAGGTTAGGGGTCCAGTCTTGTCCAGTATTGTACCCAATTGCCAATTTTGGTGTGATTGTCTATAGTCTCTGGCAAGCATATTTTGACCAACTTGAAAGGTTCTGAGTGGTGACTGTTTTGGTCTTTGGCCACACTGCTTAGTTTGCATGTGTTGGCACAGGTCAGGTTTTAGTAAGTCTAAACACAAACAAAGACTTCTTCCCATGAAGATCATGACTGGAGACTACCAGTGGTTGAGTGAGCAGAGTTTCGATAAGCCAAGAGGAACTTTGTGATTTTTTCTTGCAGTGGTACTCTCTCTCCTCCCATGGTTTTCAGAGACTGGTTTAGAGACTTAATGAATGGTTTAGCAAAGCCATTCAGTGCAGGGTGGTAAGGAGCAGATGTTATGTGGTTAATGCAGTTTCTTTTAACAAATGACTAGAATTCCTCTGAGGTAAATTGTGTACCATTATCACTGACCAACTGCTCTGGTTAGCCATGTGTGAAGCAGGTCAACAGTTTTTGTGGACTTGTGAACAGAAATACTTCTGGCCATTTTGAGTATGCGTCTACTAATACAAGGGACATCTTGTCGAGGAAGGGTCCCTCATAGTCGATGTGGACTCGCTGCCAGGGACTGGTGAGCCATTCCCACACATGCAGAGGTGCTGCTTGAGGCTGTTGCTGAGTTTGTTGACACCCTGGAAATGATCTGTCATGGCCTTCGATTTGGTGATCTAACCCAGGCCACCAAGCATAACTTCTTGCGAGGCATTTAATTTTAACAACTCCCAAGTGTCCATTATGGAGCTTAGGCAGCATGACCACCAAGGTACCCCACATAATGCATCCTTGTGTCACAGAATGCTGTTCACAAAGGTTTGAGTAGTCTGGAAGTTGTGGATATCCTGAAACTGGCCTTCCCTTCATTGTCAAGTCAAACACTTCAGCCAGTGTTGGATCAAAGCGCTCTCTTTGAATTGTAGTTCTTGTAACAGGTAAAGGCTCCATTTGAGTTATGTGAAACATAATGGTGTTGTCTTTTGCATCCTCTGTGGTCTCATAGGGCAGACTCAACAGTCCATCTGTGTTTCTGTAAAACTTTGTACCCTTGAAATCAATCGTATAATCCTGAGCACCAAGGAATAATGCCCAACGCTGTAGTCGTGCCACTGCCATAGCTGGAACACCTTTTCTGGGGCTGAAAATTGCTACTAGGGGTTGGTGATCTGTAATTAATGTGAAGCGTTTTCCATTCAAATACAGATTCAATTTCTTCACCATTTTCTGGCTTTGGTGGTTTCAGAACAGCATTGATCTTTTCTGGTGATTGACCATTCTTCTCAATAATGTGTCCACGTTATTCAACTGAGTCTTTTAAAAATTCACATTTGCTTTTGTTTGCGCTCAATCCATAGTCCGCCAGTCTTGCAAGAACAGCATCCAAGTTTGCCAGGTGAGCGTCGTCATCATGGCCAGTGAATATGATATTATCTAAATAGCATTATGTGACTGGAATACCTTGCAAAACTTGATCCATGGCCCTTTGCCACCCTGCTGAGGCTGATGATACCCCAAAGACAAGTCTATTGTAGTGAAAGAGCCCTTTGTATGTATTTATCGTCAAATACTTCTTCACAGATACTTTGATTTCCATATGTTAGTGTGCATGGGCCAGATCTATTTTTGAAAAGCGTTGGCCACCTGATAGTGATGCAAAAATGTCCTCTTTAAAGTCACCACAGATTCGTATATCACCACTTTTCTTGGCAATTGGAAATATTGTTGTAGCCCAGTCAGACCAGTCCACTTTAGAAAGAATTCCTTGGTTCTCTAGCCATTTGAGCTTAGCCTCCACTTTATGGCATACAGCATATGGTACCGGACATGCCTTGTAACATTTTGATTGCTTATCACTCTCAATGGCAAGCTTTGCATTGATGCATTTCATTGTTTCAATGCCATATTGGAAAACTTGGACAGACTGCGCTAGCTCACGCTCTAATTTGTCCTGTACAGAGCATGAGTTTGCCTTGGGGGTACCTTCAATGAATTTTATGGACTGCCAGTTTAACCGAATGCTTCAAAGACATTCTCATCCAAATAAGGGATCTCCACCTTTTTTTCAGCACATGCAGGTCCAATACGCACCTTTTATTTTTGTATTTAACTCTGACCTTGAGTTTTCTCAATGGTGCAATCCCCTGTGTACAGTATGTCTAATAATACTGCTGTGCGCTTCAGTTTCATGTAGCAAAAATATGCCTTGTAATCCTTGTGTGATATGATTGACAGTGCTGATCCTGTGTCTAGTTCCATCTTCAATTTTATCTGTTCAATGACAGGAGACACTCAGATGATTTTCCAGTCTGTCTCTTTTAAGAGAATGCAGCCCTATGCATAACAAGCCTTCCATACTGGAATCTTCAAAATCTCTCTCATTCAGTTAATTTACCTTTCTATTTAGTTTAGCAAATGTTCTTATCTTTTTGTCAATTTTCTTTGTTTTGACACATTTTCTGTAAGTGTCCTTTCCAGTGGCATTGTCTGCACAATGTTTCTTTAAACAAAGCGGAACCGTGTGACTATTTACCACATCTGAAACAAGCTGTAATTTTGTCATTCAAATTTGTAATTTGCTAATTTGTTTACATGACATTCAGCTGTCACCTTTCTTTGCCATTCAGAAGCATTCTTTGAGGCTGTTTCCATAGAATCAACATTTCTAATGCTCACGTCAGAGTCAGCTCTCTCTCAGTATGCAGACAAACAAGCCTATCTCTGAGCATGTCAGATAACCCATCGCCAAATTGGCAATGCTCTGCAAGCCTTTGGAGCTTGGCTATGTACACCAATATCAACTCTTTTGTCTTTTTTTTGATTATGCTTAAGGAATGGAAAGTGCTCGGCTATGATTAAGGGCTTTGGATTCAAATGCATTTGTAACACTCCCATGATGTCTTTAAATGTTTTCTCCATTGGCTTTACTGGTGCAGCTAAGCTGCGCAAGAGGTTGTATGTTTTAGCACCCATTACACTCAAGAGAATGGCCAATATTCTCTCGTTCGCAATGTCATTGGCTAAACAATACTGCTTAACTCTCTCCATATATGTTGCCCAGTCTTCGACTGTATTGTCAAAACCATCCATTTGTCCAACACATCCAGACATTTTGGCTTTCTTTGCTTCAGTACATTTTTATATCTCCTTTATTTACACAAGCCCTGTTGCACTTTACTCACTTTGTTACGTGCCACCTCCATCCGCAGCAAGCTAGATGGGATACCTTTTGCGGTAGGTCATTGTAAAGGGACATAGAGGAAAGGAGGAGGTGAGAACCGGCTTGACAATATAAATATTATTTTAATGTAAAACTTAAACAAAAAAACACAAACACCCACATGATGGTCATCTGCCCATAAACGATCTCTCTCTGTCGCACCACCATCCGCAGTCGGCCTTTATCCCTCTCGGAGGCTTAATTAGCCTGATAAGGGGCCGGGTGTGTATAATCACAACCCAGCCCCACCTTCCGCCCAGTCACGGTTAGACACAAGTACCTTTTACTCTGTTTTTATTTGTTAATTCTGTTGCACAACAGGGTCACATCACCATCCTCGTCGCCAATTCTGTTGTTTTTACACTTACACAAACATTACTGTTTACAACAACCAGATAACTCATAACACAACTCACACTGTTTATTGGCTTTGTACAATCCAACACAGGGGTGTGCAGGCACATAACACACATACATATAATTAATATATCATTTATTTCCATTTTTGAAGAAAATAAAACAATATGTAGCAATATAATGCTTTAACATTTTCCAAAAAAGCCTTCCACACTGTACATAGGAATGCACTAAAATATCACCAATTCAAGTTACATAAAATGTTTCCCAATGTCTAAGTGGGAGTCAAATTGAAAGAACTAGTCCACACATAGGTCACATATTCATTGCAATGGCCATTAAATCTCATAAACTCTCTTACTCCAAAATATAAATTTGCTGGTAAACTGTGGCTATCCGCTTTGTTACAGCAATCGTCTTAATCATACAGAAAAAGTTTCGTTCATGATTTGCGTCAGAGCACCAACACCAGCGTTAAGTGCATCTTTGAACTCACCATGTGCCTTACATAGGCAGAAAAATACTTGCTTTCTATCACAAGTCCCATCTTGACTTGTTTTGTACATTAAACAGTGCTAAGAGATCATTTCTCCATCATTTTATCACTGTTAGGGAAGTGCTTTCAGAGCTCTTAATAAGATAACAATCTCCGCAGCTCTATCATAGGAGAGAGCATAACGGTCTATTTAAGCGTTAAGACAGTTCTGCCCATAGAATGTCTATAGGGCCTAAGCTTGTAGGCTCTCCTTGGTAGAAGAGCTCTGGCGCTGTGGCGTGTGTCAGTGTAATGACTCCTGGCGGACACATTACAAAGGTTCAGTCCTTCACACCAGTATTTATGCTGTATTAATGTTAATTGTGTTAATCATGATTCAGCACACATTAAACTGTATGAATGGAAAGTCATTCATACATTTTAAGTGTGGCTTAAGTATACTTTTTTGGGGCTACTGTTGCATTTCACCTATAATCCTTAGTAGCTGTTTCAGAATTGAATTTGTATAAAAGACTCACCCAACCCATCTGACTCAAACAGACAGGTGTCACCCACGCCAACCTCCCGACACCATGACAGGAAGTTGGCTGTATTGTCCCTGGCAAAGAAGGAACCGGACGGGGCACTGGCTCGACAGGGTATCCTGCGACTTTGGATTGTCTGAAAGAGAGAATTTGTCTGTGTTACTCAAAGGCTTCAACATCAGATATTTGCCGTTAAAATATCTCACTAGCAGGAGGAATGTAAGTGAAGTGAAGGGTGACCAACATCCAGAACCTAGTGACCCTTGTTGTCTACTGTCTACATAGGTAACTATGTAGTCCTCTAAGGTATCATCAAAATTTAAAAGGAACCTCATAGGCAGCATCTCTTCCTGTGAAGCCCAAAAGAACATCATGGTTACTGTTGTAACCTCCGTTCCCTGATGGAGGAAACGAGACGTTGTGTCAAATGTAGTGACAAAAGGGGTCTTTCTTGAGAGCCTCGCATATCTCTGATCTTGAGAAAAGGTCAATGACAAATTGGCAGACGGAATTTGCATGTCCCGACCCCGGACATACGGGTATAAAGGGAAGCGGGCATGCATCTGTCAGTCAGGTTTTTGCACTGAGGAGCCAAGAATAAGGTACGGCCATTTACAGTGGTAGGTCTAGTGTCGTGGCAAAGGGGACACGACGTCTCATTCCCTCCATGAGGGAATGGAGGTTACAACAGTAACCATGATGTTCCCCTTCTGTCACTCACTCGAAGTTGTGTCGAATGTAGTGACACAAGGGGTCCCATTTCAAAGCGCCACAAACTAGACCGTGTTACGTGAACTGCTGACACAGGTGCAAGCAGGCTGCTGTGTGCTAGAAGCAAGTGTATCGGCCGCACGTAACCCCCCCCCAACGCCCCTAGAAAAAGGTGTCATATACAGACCTCAAGTTACCAGCACCCCTAAGGGGGCAACAGTCACTACATGACCATAATGGGAGCAAGACAGCCAGCCGTGGCCTTTTCTGTCTCTATGTTTCTCGCATAGAGCGTAAAGCAACTGGGGCTATCACAGGAAAATACATCACAGGGAGTTTCCTGGAGAGGGAATGAAGCCTGTGGAGCCCTACCCAATTACAGAGCACTTGCGGCTCGTAGTGGGTCTTGTCGCAAATTCCTCAACTGAATTCGCAGGCCAGAAGGCTAGGGAGGAACAACATCCAGGAAGCGAGAGCTTAGTGGCTAACCTGGGAGAGAAAGCGCACTGGATCAACTTGGTGAAGGGTGCTAGGTTCAAGTGGAATACCTGGTCGGCTGTTACATATTACCGAGTTCTACCGGCTCGGACCTGACAAAACACGGGTGGAGACCAACTCAACCCAGAGATTGTAGAATTTCGCAAAGGTGCTGGGTGTTTCCCAGCCCACTGCTCTGCAGATGTCTGCTAGGGAGGTGCCGTTGGCCAGTGCCCACGAGGATGCCACACTTCTCATTGAGTGTGCTCGAACCCGCAAGGGGCGGGCACGGCCTGGGTTTGGTAGAACAGAGAGATAACCCAACTGAGTCAAGCGGCTCGAAACGGGGTCTCTGAAGGCCCAAAAGGACCACTGAGAGATCTCAGGAGGGGAACAGGCTTGGCCGGGGAGGATTCAGCCTGCGGGCACCTCTAATGAACCTGATAATCAAGTCTTGCTTACCAAAGGACTTGCCGTCCACTGCGTCGTGGTGGGACACGATAGTGGCTAAATACACATTCAAGGTGAAGGCAGCCTCCCCTCCAACCTCTCATGCAGGAATGAAAGAACTAACAAACTGCACATCTCTACGGGTCTTCAGACCGGGAAGAACACCAATTTGCGAACAAGTTGCGAAACACTTTAGGGCATAAAACTGCCTGATAGAGGGAGCTCTGACTTGGTTGATAGTGTCTACGACTGCAGGTGGTAGGTCACTCAGATCTTACGTGTCCCATCCAGGGGCCAGACATGGATGTTCCAGAGGTCTAAGCGCAGGTGCCAGAGGGTGCCCCGTCCCTGGGAAAGAAGGTCCTTCATCAGGGGAATTTGCCAGGGAGGTGCTGTTGCGAGGAGCGTGAGATCCGAGAACCAAGTCCGAGTGGGCTAGTAAGGAGCCACTATGGTGACTTGTTCCTCGTCCTCCCTGTTCTTGCACAGCATCAGTGGGGGAAATGCTTGTGCAGCCCCCGGGTCAGATGTGTGCAAGTGCGTCTGTCCCAGGAGGGACCTCTCTCAGGGAAACCAGAGCGAGAAGTGGGAATTGTCTTGGGAGGCAAAGACATCTACCTGTGCCATGCCGAAACTCTCCAGTCAACCGGTCTCCAGTCTGCAGGAAACAAAGGTCTGTTCAAGGGTCAAAGTCTTACAGCAGGAAGAGGTGATTAACACACGGTATGTGCCGTGGCACCATGCACATCTCGGGACTCGAGTCTGAAGCGGTCTCATATGCATCAACCCTGAGTGGTGCAACCACGGCCAAGGATGCCATATGCCCCAGGAGCCTCTGGAACAGTTTCAGAGGAACCGCTGTGCCAGGCTCGAAGAGAGTGAGGCACCTGAACACCGACTGCGTGCGCTTGTTCAAGAGGCGTGATGTCATTGAGTCTGAGTCTAACTTCATGCCGAGAAAAGAGATGCTCTGAACTGGGACGAGCTTGCTCTTTTCCCAGTTGACCTGAAGCCCTAGTTGGCCGAGGTGCCTGAGCACCTGGTCCCTGTGAGCGCATAGTAACTCCCGAGAGTGAGCTAGAATGAGCCAGTCGTTAAGGTAGTTGAGTATGCGGATGCCCTCTTCCCGTAGCGGGGCAAGGGCTGCCTCTGCGACCTTCGTGAAGACATATGTACTGATACGCCTGGCCGTCGAACGTGAACCATAGGAAGGGTCGGTGTCGAGGCAAGATGGAGACGTGGAAGTACGCGTCCTTCAGGTCTACTGCTGATTAGCCTCAACCCACCGCCTTTTTTGGGTACGATGAAGTAAGGGCTGTAGAAAACCTTCTTCATCTCAGCTGGAGGGAAGTTCTCTATCACGTCCTTGAGTTGCAGAGTTATAATCTCTGCACGTAAGGCGCTGGCATTTCCGCCGCGCACCGAGGTGGATGAATACCACTGAATCGAGCCGGGAGCTTGGTGAATTGAATCGCGTAGCCGAGTCTGACGGTCCTGGCCAGCCAACGCAAAAGCGGGATTGTAGGATTTTGGCATGTCGCACTCACCTCGCGCCCGGATGGAAGCAAGTGAGCGTGCTGGGGGGGCGGGTGGTTCGTGGGGATTTACCCGCCGAAACCGAGGCCGCTGCCAACCCCAAATCGCCTCCATCGCCAGCAGGGTTGTCCTCAATCCCGTGGGAAGAAGGAGCGACGTGGGGGAAGTTGCATTCACTTTAAGAAATGAAAGCTGCGACAGCAACGCTGCAATGGTCATGTTCTTGCAGTGAGTACATGAACCATCCATAAACGCTGCCTCAGTGTGATCGCTACCCAGGCACACGAGGCGGTCCTTGGCCGTCAATCTTTGAGAGATATCGACTGCATCCAGGAACTACACAGAGGCGGAAAGGCATCTTCAATGCCTGCTGTGTATTGCTCTTTTGTGAGTGAAAATTAAACTCTTTCAGAGAAATATACTCATTTAGGAAAGAACAATGTTGAACACACAGAAGCGCTGTTGAAGCGCCCAGGGGTGTGGACTGCACAGTGTACAGAGAGGGAGAAAGCCGCTGGTAATATGCCGTAGATCCAACAGCAGTGCTTTTCCAACAGAGGTGAGTGGAATAGTAGTGAACTTCAGCTTGCTGCTGCACAACCGCTCGGCTCCGAAGAAAAAATCTGACTGACAGACGCATGCCCGCTTCCAGTATATCCGGGGGCAGGACATGCAAATTCTGTCTGCCAATTTCTCATTGGCCTTTTTTTTTAAGTTCAGAGGTATGCGAGGCTCTCAAGAAAGGCCCCTTGTGTCACTACGTTCGACACAATGTAAAGTGAGTGACAGAAGGGGAACTCAACTCACAATTGATTACAATAAATTTGGCCATTCCCATGATGTATAGTTAACAACACAATCCTCAAATAAGCATAAAATACACACATTCCAGGTTCCTGGTTAATCTTCTATCTCTCTCTCTCTGTCTGTCTGTGTTTCTCTGTCTACCCTCATGTGTTTTTTTTTTACCTTTGCTTTGATTCCTTTACATTTGCGAGTGTTTCATCATCACGGCTGCTCGTCATTAGCGGCACCTGTTTCCTATCACTCTGGTTTGATTTCTCCCCTTGTTTATTCTCCTTCTGTGTGTTGTATTGTGCTTGATCATCTTGTGCCATTATCCTGACCTTTCTAGCCCTGCTCTTGTCGGTTTGGAGTGCTGGATTTTCCTGGTCTTGATTCTTGCCTGTTTTTGGAACTTTGCCTACTTTCTCTCGCCCCTTTGATTAGTTTGCCTGACCTGACTGCTCATCCGATATTGGATTTCACTTGCCCTGGAATTTGCTTCTGTTTTGCTCCTTGGATTGCATGGCTCCACAGACTTCACCTGCTCTGGATTTAATTTTTTGCATTTCTGCTTCTGTTTTTTGTTTCAATAAAGACTGTGAAAGTTACTCACTGCTGCACTTGAGTATTTTTGACCATGACACCACTTTTTTAAAATAAACGTGTTTATTATCAAGTACATTTTTAACCAACAAGTCTTACAAATTGTCCAGTCTTGGATGAGAACCCTATCTGTGGTTAATTTGTAGCAAATTCAACAAAAAAAAGTGTTGCTGCTCTTTGCAGCCCTCTATGAACTTGCACCAAACCTTTGATACTGACAGACAGGTTACCGCTACTGGAAAACAATTCTGTGGAAAACATTTGCCACAATATTTTCCCTTTCTGAAACACAGATCTAATGCGAACTTTTGTCAAATAAATGGAAGCGCAGCATAGTTCTAGCGGGAAGACTAGCAGCTGTACATCATCATATCATTAGCTGGGTAATTCCTAGCCAATCGCATGTAAGCCATTGCTTTATAAGTCTGCTCACAATCATCACATTGCTGTTTCAGTGTGCCAACACGGCAACCTCCACCACCCCACCACCACCAGTTGAGCCCTGTCCCGCACGGGGGTAGGCTCCTCGCCCCTGCCTCCTATCTCCGGCAGGACATGACGGTTCTGGGTACAACTCCCTCGGACTGCCGGACGAGGCCCACGCCAAAGAGAGAGACATTACTTTCTGTTTTACTTTTATCAAATAAATGTAATCTTAAACTTCACTCAAGCCTGCAGGTCTTGCCGATAGAACTGCCTTTACTGACAAAGATTTATATAGTGAACCTTTGGCAAATATCTGCCACTGCTGGCTAACAGTTCTTTGCCAAAACTTCTGCGAATAGCTGCCACTACTGGAAAAACAGTTCAATTATGTACACTTGGCAAATATTTATCACTACTGGGAAACAATTCTATGTTGGACCGTTAACCAGAATTTTGTCACAAGTGCTTCCCTAAACACTCCTTTTATAAAGGGGTGCCAATGTTGAAAAAAGTTTGGAAACCACTGCAATAGTGGCAGATGTTTGCCAAAGGTTTGCCATAGAAATGTTTCCCAGTAATAACTGATATTTGCAAAAGTTTCAGCAAATAACTGTTTGCCAGTAGTGGCAGATATTTGCCAAAGGTTGGACAAAGAATTGTTAGCAAATAGTGGTGGATATTTGACAAGGCTCACCATAGAACAGTTTGCCAGTAGTGGCATATATTTGCCAAAGGTTTGTCCTAAAACTGTTTGTCAGTAGTGGCAGATGTTTGTCAAAGGTTCGTCATAGATCTGTCATCCTGTAAATATTTGACAAAGCTTCAACCAAGAACTGTTTGCCAGTAGTGGTGGATATTTGACAAGGTTCGCCATAGAACTGTTTGCCAGTAGTGGTATGTATTTGCCAAAGGTTCAGCAAAGAACTGTTTTCTAGTAGTGGCAGCTATTCGCAGAATTTTTTGCAAAGAACTGTTAGCCAGCAGTGGCAGATATTTGCCAAAGGCTCACCATAGAACTGTTTACCAGTTGTGGAAAATAGTTACCAAAGTTTTGTCAAGAAACTGTTAGCCAGTAGTGACAGATATTTGGCAAAGGTTGGACAAAGAACTTAATGCCAGTAGTAGTGGATGTATGACAAGGTTAACCATAGAACTGTTTGCCAATAGTACAATGGTTCCCAAACAAGGTCCAAAACCCTGAGTTTGCTGCCACGACTGGGTAGAGGTGCCACGGAATCTCTGCTCAGTTCAATATTCTAATACTAACTGATGCTAAATGTACTGGCAGTAACAAGAACTGATTCAATTCCTCACCCGCGCTCTGTTTGACTACAGCGGCTGCTTTCAAACGTTTGCGTCTTCTTGTGAATGTGGCTGTGCCTGTAAACTTTTATGCACTTTTTTGTCAAAATGAGCCTCTTGATGCAATATTAATGTAATCACAACTGTTAATGTATTACAAAAGTGTAAGCAGACGGCACATAAATTTATATATTTCTACATATCTGATCTGTGCAAAGTGCAAATGCAGCCAAATTGACCTTAATATACTAAAATCGACAAGAAAAAGAGAAAAGCACTGTTCTTGGCTGGATGACTTTTGCAGCTGTAAGCCCAATATATTTAAATGACAGTTCTGCTTCTCAGTCAAACTCTAACCGTAAAGATTATGTCAATCATTTAAGTAGTTTTATTTTGCATTAGATTACTTATTTTTAATGTTTTTATATTCTGATTTTTTTTGTGTTTAATTGTTGCTGTTACTGAAAAACCTAAATCATTTTTTACTCAATTTTCTATTTTATTACTGGCTCTTGAATAGTTATTTTAATAGCTTGAAGCAATGTTTACTTTAGAAACACTACATTGTTGTTATTTTTTTATTTGTTAAAACTAGTATTACACTTTTTAAATAAATGAGTGTTTTCAATTGCATATTTGTTAATGTATTTATTTTTCAGTGATTGGGGTGCAGTGGGTGAAAACACACAAAATAAAGTGTATGCATTCTGGGATTGCCTTCTCCATAAAGGACACATGCAATTATTTGTATTCACATTTCAGCTCAAATATACTGCCTTTAGAATAGCCTTTGAGTTGAAAACATACCTATGATGCCTTGAAATGTTGTTTAGGTAGGCTCACTTTTTTCTGGAACAGAATTCTAGAGTTGCCATATATGACTGCGAATCATAAAAAGAAACCTGTTCATACAAGAGAACAAAACCTTGTTTTATGAACAAAAGGTTCAGATTTGGGGGTTTGGGGGTTAAACCTGACTGATGAATTAGGACAGAATGTTACTGGTCATGGATTTGTTTTTTTAGATGAGTTCTAGAAATCCCCTTTCCTATTTCCCCTCCTCCATCCATTTCCTTTCACACTCATTCTCTAGCGTCTTCATAGGCAGACGTCACCCTTTACCCTCTTTTTCTGTCTCTCTTTCTGCAGGGGTCTGGATCCACTTTCCTAGCTCTGATTAAACACACATGCTCTTACAAACACAACCCCCATCTCTGATCAATTATCAATAAGGGAGATGCAGTGATATATAAAAGTATGCATAAGCACATGGGGTGGTCAAATAACACCCGTAATACACATGCATATCTCAGAAGGAGATTTACATTGTATATTTTAATAGAGGAGACAGAGAAAGGTGTGGTGAGGTCATGCTGGAGGAATGAAGCCATCGTTGGAATCCTGACTTTCCAGAACATTCTCTGGCTCCCCCAAAGACCAGTTACATTTGATCAATGGAATGACAGTGATGAGAAGAAATATAACAAATGTAAAATCAGCAGTTTTGAAATTCAGTTAATGGGCACAACTATAATATATATACCTCTTTGCATCTTGATGTTTCCTTTGTTTTGGAAATGTATATTTAATCCTCAATAGCTATTGTCATGTGACTGATCACTCTGTTATAACTCCTTGCACCAGTTAGGGGAAAACACAAATCTATTTCGATTGAGTGGTGGTGGCATAGTGGCTAAAAGCACAGGGCTGTTAATCAGAAGATCACTGGTTCGAACCCCACGGCCACCACCATTGTGCCCTTGAGCAAGGCACTTAACTCCAGGTTGCTCTGGGGAATTGTCCCTGTAATAATTGCACTATAAGTCGCTTTGGATAAAAAGCGTCTGCTAAATGCATAAATGTAAATATTTCATGCTGTTTAGAGCCCTAAAAAATTGGTCACTGCTTAAACTTTTACAATAATATAATGATATTATTTGTGATTTATATGTTTTTTGTAAGAAACTGTCAGTCATCAGAATACATCAATTGAGAATGAAGATGGTGTAGGTGTGAAGATGTTGTAGTTAAGGCATCTACCAGCCGTATACTAACATTCTACTCTTAGTATTCCTGGCATAAATACAGTATCGGAAAATCGAGTAGAAATCGAGTGCTTCTCAATAGCCTAATTGATGCTTCCTTGTTTTCTCGCTGCTCTGACCTTGAGCCCGTGACACGGAAACCAATCAAAGTCTGCCATTATAGCACTTATCAATTCTCTAAATGTACAACGATGAGGATGGAGGATAAAAGGAAACTTTCTAAGGAGGCTTGAGTGAGGATGCACAGGAGGATGTACATCTGAATAGATCTGATTGGTTTTGGGGAAGAACAGACCAAAATATAACTCCTTTTTCACTATAAATCTTGACATCAGCAGTCTACTTGGCGATCAACAGAAGCATAAGTGGTAGTTTGAGCAGGATGACTCAAGATTATTGGAATTAATATGAACAAAAGATACTTTTATCATTTGGCATTAGCCCCGTCCTACGGTTCAGCACTCAGATGCTGCTTGAAACATCAGATCCTGCCACCCTCACCCTGGACTGGACCTAAACTGGTGAAAATGGGTTGGGATGAGGGGTAAATCATGAAGCATGCGAACAATGAGAGACAGCTGGCTGGATTTTAAAGTGGAGGCTGTATTGTGATTGTATGAGATGTCTGATATTTAAATCCCGATATCTTCCTGATAGAACCACGGTCACGCTTACATTGCTAGCAGGAAGACTCGGGATCTTGACACTTCATTCAATTCAGGCATCTCATAAAATCACAATCCCTCCTCTGCTTTATAAGCTCTGTTGTTTTCAATCCCACCACCACCAGTTTAGCTCCCATCCTGCCACGGGGGTAGGCTCCTCTCCCCTGCCGTCGTCGCCTTTTAGCAGGATATGACGTTTGGGCAAATATCTGAGCACTGAACAGTAGGATGGGGCTTACGCCAAATTAACTACATTCGTATGAATTCCAAGTATCCTGAGTCTTTTCTGATAGAATGATGTCACAAGATGCATAGTGAAGCTACATTTTGGTATGTTCTTACCCAAAACGGATTGGATCACTTCAGAAGGCATGGATTACACCTCTGGAGTTTTATGGATTACCTTTATGCTGCTATAGGGAAATACAGTTATACCCAGTAATGAGACCAGTATTTACAATGAAGACCAGGAGTTGAAGTTTCAATAAATAGAGAGAGAGTTTACTGAAGACAAAGTTGTCCACATTTCCAAAGGCAAAGACAGAAACTGAAAATGAGTTGAGGATCTAACCTCAAACTAATTTAGATTACAGAAAAAAAGAGTTAAAGTTGAGTTAAAGATTTTTACAGGATTCTGATTAACCATACAGATATTTTTGGAAATTATCCAAACAGTAAACTGCTGATTTACGCAAAAGTTGTAATTTAGAAGCATAACACTAATTAGCTGGAACCAAGAAGTCTCAATTGGTCCACAGATGAAAGTCAAAGGTAATCATAAATCCAAAAGGACTTTTCTTCTTTCAGACCTGGGGCCAGAGACTGATCACCCAATCAACTGGCTCCATCACTCCAACAATTCTTATCAATTTAGATTAATACTATTGGAGAGATTGGAAAATGCAAAGAAGGAAAAAGAAAATGCTGCATCTTAAGAGAAAGAAGAGACTGTATCTTCCTAACGCTGAATGTCATCGAGACCCAGGCTGAATGTTTCTTTTCTTCTAGAACAGGGGTTTTCAAATTGGGTTAAAGTGAGCCTCCCCCTAGAGAACTTGAAGACAGCCATGACCCCCAGCCCCCACCCCAATTAGGCTATTATTATTGGTACTACTAGGCTACTACTACAAAACTACTACATTTTCTTTTTGTTAAGAAACTTTTTATTAAGCTATCAACATTCCATTTTAAATTCAGTTTCATTTTGAAATTATAATGTTTTGAAAAAATATAACCTAACACGTTTGTCTTTTTAAAATATGTTGAGAACATACACATTGTAACACATTTTTACCACATTCAAGCAATTGGGGAAACTGTTAAAATTAGCCTTCTGAACACAATCCTCCACAGTCAAAAAAACGAAACGAAATATTCTCAACAGCCCTATACAAAAAGAGCCAACAAAATCCGACATAGAATGAGATCAGCATGATGGACAGCTCTATTTTATGATCACTGAACAAATAACCCTCAATTGTCAAATAACTAATCTGGAAACATGTTAATTAACTACTAATGTTTTCTCAACTGAATAAGAGCTATTTTTGAGATTTGAGGCTACTTAAGCCAATTCAACTTTGAAAACATCAACATCAGATATCAAACGACATCAGCAAGATGGACAGCGCTGTTTTGTCACAGAATCAAATGCGTAAAAATCACTTCCATATAGGCCTACGTTAAGCAAAAAAAGAAAAAGAATAAAATCTGATGGCCAATTTTGCCTCTTTATTTTCATCGTCCCTACATCAGTGGGAACAATGAGTACGACTTTTTGATGTGCACAGGTGATCGATGAGGGGCTGCATGGTAGAAAGGAATGAACATAAATCGTCCTCCACCTGCAGCCTTGATCGGTAATTTGCTTTTAAGAAGGGTCAAAGCGGAAAATCCGCACTCACATAAGTAGGCCTAAGTGGAGGTGAAGGGGATGAGGACTTTCATAGCCTTTCGAGAGAGGTGGAGAAACTCAGCCAATACAAAGCGATCCATTTTGCATATGCATAACACACACTTTAACACGCAAGCTAGCAGGACAGGTGTGTACAGACGTGAACCGTTATTCATACACATTTTTTACCAATCATTTTCCATGACTTTGAGGCCAATTTTCATGACCATACATTTCCTAAAACATCTATGTACACATGCCAAATAAGAAAAATCCATGTCAAAATTTACCACAGCATAGCTTAACTAAAATGAATGACAAATGACAAGCTATGTGGTTTACTAGAACATTTATTTAAACAACACTTACTGACACCAGTATGACTGTTAAATAATATAATGTGTCAAACCCTGAGAACTCCATTGAAAAAGTGTCCAGTAACACTAACATTAACATAATTAAGATTAAAACAGCAGACTTTAACGCTGTGGAGGCGCGTTAGGTCCCAATGCAAGATAACTCCAATGACAAAAATGCTTTTAGGATAAATAAACGCATGCGCACGTCATTTTCGTGTTCTGTACTGTGGTCTGCAAAAACAGTTTTTACATTAACAAAAATTCATGTGAACGTGCTCTATTTCGGACTAAACGTGAAAAGTGAAAACCCCAGCGTGAAGCCCCCTGCTTTTGCTCCGGTACACTGATGCGACTCTTGACAGAAACATCAAGGGACATCAGTGACAACCAGCGCAGGTCTTCTCTCGTGTTTAACATTAAAAACAGGAGTATGTGATATTGAGACTTTTAATGATTGCTCCTCAAGAAGTGAATAATAACACAACTCAGACTCACAAGCAAACATCCCCATAAGCTTAATCAACATGGCAAATTATTACATACAAATATTTTAAGACTTAATATATTCAATCAATAATGTAAATATGAAATGTACTAATTCCTTGTACATATGAACTTGAGCAATCGTGAGCAAACTTTTCTGTCGTTAATGAGGTGCCAAATGCGACACCGCATGGCGCTACGCATATTCACAATCTACTCAGTTTACGCAGCAATGCAATTTGCAAACTGCTGCTCCGCGCGGGCTCCTAATAGCGCTTATTCTATGGAGCCAGAAATACGACAAAACTATTTGAATTTGAATTGTGTAAATTTGAATTGTACACTTTTGAATTTGAATTATAAGTGTGATTTTGCCAAATTTAATATTACGTTGTATTTTAAATAGGTTTTAATTTAATTTTTTTTTAACTCCAATCCTGGACATTTCATATTTAACCAAATTGAATTGTTTTATTTTATGGCAAGATTTTAAAAATATGTATTTTCAAACAGCAAATTTTTGGTTCTGAATTCTTTAACTCTAAATATTAAATTTTTTAAAACTACAGCTTCATGTTTTCAAGATGAAGAACAAATTCAGAACACCAAATTCAATATTCTAAAATTCAAACCACAGAAATTCAGATCTACAGAAAGTGGGTCAGAGATCAAGCTTGTTCCACAGAGAAGAGTAGAGGGTCTCAGAAAAGTCGAACGGAGCATTTTGGCCAATTACAGGTCGAATAATTCTCTGGCGCGAGCGTGATTCAAAAGGTTGCCATTCTGACCATGAAGTGGTTCTTAAACTTTTATGATTTATATTTTTATGGTTAGCAGGTTAGCACATTCTCAGCACAAGAGACATTTGTCTAAGTGGTCTCTGGTATTTGTTTTAGTATAAAGTATATTTAGTATGAAAGTGATTAGTATGCGTAAGAGAAAGCATCACATATAACTCAATAATGAATGTAATTCTGCTTCATTCTGTGATCGGAATACACATCAGATCCATGTCGGGTGTTATTTCAAACACTTGTTGGTGTTTGTAACTACGTTTTACAATACACATATTTTAATGATATTTTAGGGGGGGACAACCCTCAGATTGGGGGGTCCTGAGCCCCCCGACCCGCAATTTCCGCCTATGCACATCCCTATTGATGTTCAGTCATTATGCCATTTATTTTTAGTTTGACTGTCAAAGAATCATTTTAAACTGAACATTTGACGTGTTCTTGTCATACATCTTCAAAGCTGCAAAATAAGTATAAACAAGCGGCATAAAAAGGTTCGATTTTGGGTAATGTTGATTATTGTTAATAATAATAATGTAAAAATGTATAATATCTTATAAATGTATATCCATCCATCCATCTTCAACCGCTTATCCGAAGTCGGGTCGTGGGGGCAGCTGCTCCAGCAGGGGGCCCCAAACTTCCCTATCCCGAGCCACATTAGCCAACTCTGACTGGGGGACCCCGAGGCGTTCCCAGGCCAGTGTGGAGATATAATCTCTCCACCTAGTCCTGGGTCTTCCCGAGGCCTCCTCCCAGCTGGGCGTGCCTGAAACACCTCCCTAGGGAGGCGGCCAGGGGGCATCCTTACCAGATGCCCAAACCACCTCAACTGACTCCTTTCAACGCAAAGGAGCAGCGGCTCTACTCCGAGCTCCTCACGGATGACTAAGCTCCTCACCCTATCTCTAAGGGAGAAGCCCGCCACCCTTCTGAGGAAGCCCATTTCGGCCGCTTGTACTCGCGACCTAGTTCTTTCGGTCATGACCCAACCTTCATGACCCTCAGTTGAGGTCAACAGCGTCCCATCTTTGCTGTCTACAGCTTGAATGGTTCCCCGTTTCCCCCTCCTAAGGTGGCGGACGGTTTTCCAGAAGCACTTTGGTGCGGACCGAAAGTCCTTCTCCATGGCTTCTCCGAACTTTTCCCACACCCACTGCTTTGCCTCCCTCACGGCCGAGGCCGCAGCCCTTCGGGCCTGTCGGTACCTTGCAACTGCCTCCGGAGACCTCCGGGACAACAAATCCCGGAAGGCCTCTTTCTTCAGTCGGACGGCTTCCCTGACCTCCAGTGTCCACCACGGTGTTCGAGGGTTACCACCCCTTGCGGCACCTAAAACCTTGAGGCCGCAGCTTTCCACTGCGGCTTCGGCAATGGAAGCTTTGAACATTGCCCACTCGGTTCAATGTCCCCAACCTCCGCATGGATGCCTGAAAAGCTCCGCCCGGAGGTGTGAGTTGAAGATCTCGCGGACAGGGACCTCCTCCAAACGTTCCCAGTTCACCCGCACTACTCGCTTGGGCTTCCCAGGTCTGTCCAGAGTCTTTCCCCACCCCTGACCCAACTCACCACCAGATGGTGATCGGTTGACAGCTCTGCCCCTCTCTTTACCCGAGTGTCCAAAACATATGGCCTCAGATCCGACGACACGATTACAAAATCGATCATCGACCTTCGGCCTAGGGTGCTCTGGTACCACGTACACTTATGAGCATCCTTATGTTCGAACATGGTGTTTGTTATAGATAATCCATGACTAGCACAGAAGTCTAATAACAAACACCGGGGTAAACTCCAACGTAGTGGCGCTCAGCCGGGGACTCGTGAGTATCCCCACACCCGCCCGTCGCCTCACACCCTGGGAAACTCCAGAGAAGAATAGAGTCCATCCCCTATCCAGGAGTACGGATCCAGAGCCAAAACTGTGCGTCGATGATAAATGTATATATGATATTTTAATATCATATCTTCATTAAAATATTTTAGTTTGTGTTCCATGGAAGAAATTAAGGCTACGTATACATTAATCCAGATACATTTGAAAACAGCGTTTTCGTTTCAAAACGGTCTCCATCCACACTAGCGTTTTCAAGCATATTCCAAAAGTTGCTCATCCACACTGAAACAAATGAGAATGCTTAAACCATGTCACTGCATATTCGGAAAATCCCTGTTGAATGTACGGTCTGAAACGCAATGGTCCTCGTGTTCCGTCGCCAGATACTAATTCAAGTAAACTTCCCTTCACCTTTGAAGGAACACAATGTGATGGTTGTTCAAAGTAAAATGTATTTTTTAACAATGCTATCAAAGTGAGTGTCAAGTACAACAGCGCCACTATAACACAGGCCGCCATCTTGATTGTTTTGGTTGGATAGATCACATGACTGCATCACATGACAACAAATACATCATTATTTTCAGATATATCCGTTTTCACTATCAACATTACAATGCGAAAACGGCATTTTCAAATATATCCACTTTGGAGTGCGTTTTCAAAAAGCTGTGGACGGAAGCCCAAAACGGAGAGAAAAACATGCGTTTTCAAATGAAAACGTATTAGTGTGGATAGGGCCTAAGTCAAATGCGTTTGAGACAACATAAAGAAGGCTAAATGATAAGAGAATGATCCTTTTTGGGTGAACCATTCTTTTAGATGTGCAGAACTTATACACTAACTTCAGAAGCAAGGTGCCAAGCGACAAATCTAGATTGCTCCCATTATACAAAGATGATTATAATATGAGAGATCAAGTTTTGTCATGACACTTGCTGTAGATTGGGTGTTACTTTGAAAACAATGTACAGTTGGGCTTTAAAGATATAATGTCATCTCTAATGATCTAAAACACATTCAAGTGAACTTAAGACATAACCAAGCAAATATTTAGTGACTACAATGCTTTTATTTCAGTAGAAATGAAGTCAAAAATTAAAACAATTTTAAAAGATACTTTTCTAAATAAATGTACTGCTTTCAACTGCTCCATCATTTTTTGTTGATTTTTGTTCTTTACACAAACCGCTGAAGTGCACATACAGGATTTTGGGATATGTAAAGGACATACATTATTAAAAAAAAAAAGATTATTGACCAGATGTAGATGAAGGTGTCTCAGTAGACAGGATGTGATGCAAACACTGAATTCGAACAGGCCTTGCTGCCTTCCTACCTCCAAATGCAACCTGTGAAGGCAGCATTTGTCAGCTTTCGGATGCAGCATAAGAACCAAGGGAATGTAATCAGGATGATTTGTGTGAATTCAGTTAAAGTTCATTTGTATTGTATAAAACATACATATATACAATTCAAATTAACTGAATTCACACAAATCATCCTGATTCCCTTGGTTCTTTTACATGGTAGTACTATATAGGCTACATACAAAGCAGAATGCCATTTTTATGATCCCTGTGGTGGATGTGTTTGATGTAGCTTCTCTGTAGCCTCTGTACTGTGTGATCAATAGACTCCTGTTTTCATCTCAGTCTCTCTCTCTGTCTATCCCTGAGGAGTGGTGACCTCAAATATTCCTCACATCCGTGCTGTTTCACACACACACACACACACACACACACACACACACACACACACACACACACACACAGCGATCAGGTGACCCTTCTGGTGCCTTTACACATATAAAACCACTAAAGCCCTTTATAAGCTCCAACACATAATATACACATGGCAATAACCCCAATATAACACTAATAATCATATTGATTATTATGATTCATACAGATATTACCAACAAGCCTAGATACTGTATAATTACCTGCTATAGTTTACAATTTTTTTATTGAAATTGAAATTTGTGATATCCAATTCACAAATGAATCCTTCTCCTAAACCGATTCTTTTGAATAATTTGGTTGAAATGATTCATATAGCATTTGTGAATCACATGACTGTAAGTAACACTTTGGGAAATTTGTGATATATTGATATATTATAACTATAAACAATATCTCACACCCTTATTTTCAAGAGGGTAGGAAAATGTATCTGCCAAAAACATAATCAGGTTTTTAAGTGTGACAGCATCAAACTGAGACACTATTGGTAAAATTAACACTAAATACCACCAACACAACTAAAAACAGCCATGTAAAATATGTAAAATGCTTCTGGGAACACTTTTATGGGATTTACTTTCTGGGATCACTATCATGCTGTTTGTACAGTATAAATAAATCTGTCTGCTTTTTCTACATGAATACATTGGGTATCCATTCAGAATAGGCTTTCTACCAACGCGATCACCGTGTAAATGAGTCATTAGCCGTTCTAAACTGCTAAGGGGTGCTATAATCATAGAATTTCAACAGGCCAGAGCTGAATGCCTCAAAGCTGTTTCTCCCAACAGAACGACCATTAAATTAGAGGCGGTAAGGGCAAGTTAAGCTTGTTTTGCCAACTGCCATTAAAACAAGAAGAACAAATACTGATTTGCTGGAGGGATGCAGCAATGGAGACCATGATAAACACTTTCCAGAAACATTCAGTGAGGATGCCCACGCATCAGGACTTATTTGTTTGCATTTACTCATTCACATTTCATTAGAGAGAAGTGTAATTTTTGAGTAATTTTTTACAGACGTTCTGAGCGAGCATAATATATGCAGCATATTCAAACAACTTCAAAAATCAGTCAATATTCTAAAGCTGTGCTTTCTTTTAATGTGCCGATGGGCTCGCCCATATTTTCTATTTTTAAACAGAATTATCAAATTTGAATGAATTTGTATGTCTATCATATGTTATATTCTCCTGGCAATAAAAACTAAAGAAAAAGTGAACAGAATTATTCTTCATGTCAGCATCAAAATAAATATTGTAAAATATTTTAATACGAATAGCAATGTTCCATTACATGAATTAGGCTGGAAGTATTTTTACCTCATTATTTGCATAATATTTGTCTCAATACATGCATTTGAGTTTAACGCTTCATTTAACCAGAAACGCTATGCAGTTCAAAACTGTAGGTTATTATTCATTGTCTGTCTTAGTATTTTATTAGTAGTTAATATTTCCTCTTAACCAATGTTGCCACACAGCTCGACAACATTGAATATTTTTCAGAGTTACTGTTTGCACCCAAACATCTTCAAATGTTCGAAACCCCAACAGTCTATTGGCAACATAGAAATAAGTACATGACAAACTGCTTTGAGAGTGTCACTCCAGTGGTGTATGGTGTAGTGCTAGTTTGCTTGTACCTCGTCAGCCCGAGTTCCATTCTGCGTTTGCCAATTACATTTACTCATTCAGTTTTAATATTTTCTTTAGTATTTAGTATAATAGTATTTATAACAATACATAAAAATCAATATAAATGTAGTTTTACTACAGTAATATTGTTGCAAACATGTTTGTTTTGGTGGAAAATGTAGATATATTATATCCAGGGATGTAGTGGAGGCTAAACGCACGTAAACGCCGTTTACGCACCTCCCAAAATTCGGAAATAGCGTTTACCCACCTCTAAATTGCGTTTATCCACCTCTAAATAGATAGTTCCTAAGCCATTTTAAATTAAGCTCATGTCGTTTTAGTTTCATATTGTTCATTATTAGTTTCATAGGTTGTTAAACCTAAGATGAAGTCTTTCATAATGCGCTGCTGCCACTGTTTCCCATGCGCGTGCATCGATATTGACTACAACCAGCTATATACAGCGTGCTGACCTCAAAAATCCAGCTGTATTCTAACAATAACTTAGCTCTCCTTATTAGCTAGGCTCCTTGCATGCTAGCTAATAAGTAATATCTGACAGTGCTGTGTTGGACAGATTTATGCAGCGGTGTTCCATGACGGAGAGAGAGAGCGCGAGAGGTACGGGTGAGAGAGAGAGAGAGAGAGAGAGAGGGACGAGCGAGAGGTAGCCTAGTGCTGCGCGAATGCGCTACGGCTCTCTGCAATCAAATACGATTTTAAATAGGCTTAGTAAAAAATAAAAAATAAATCGAAAATCAATGTGTGGTGGTCAGCGTTGATATTGATATCTGAATATAATCTGTTACATTTATGTGTTTAGAACCACTGTATATTATTTTGTGTTCAAAATGGAACTTATATCGTCTTTCTTCTGTTAATTACAGAAACTGAGTTTTCTTAAAATTAAAATATGTGGCACCAGATTCATTCTTCTGTCGTTAATCTGCACTTTTTTACTATCTAAACTATTTTGATAATCAATTAGTCGAGTTGAGTCATTTTTTAAGACAAAAGTAAAAAATTCTTTGATTCCAGCTTGTTAAATGTGAATATGTTGTAGTGTCTTCTCTCCTCTGTGACAGTAAACTGAATATCTTTGAGTTGTGGACAAAACGAGACATTTGAGGACGTCATCCTCCTGGGCTTTTGGGAAACACTGATCCACATTGTTCTGACATATTATAGACCAAACAACTAATTGATTAATCGAGAAAATATTCAACAGAATAATCGACTATGAAAATAACCCCAAATCCCTAATCATTATGTAAAAGTGCATTGCATTGGAAGCCCTGGATATAAGCCTCCCTCTCTATCTCTCTTAAATATTTTTGTTCTCTCTGTTTTGTCATTTAGTAAACTTTATAGATTTCAACCATATTATTCCTTCTTGGGTCTCTTTAACAAGAACTTAGATTAATGTATGAATTGAATAGTGATTGTGTGACCTATGATGAGGGAACAACCAGTGATACCCTTGGTAGTACCATCAAATGATAGCCTATAGCGATGTCATCAGGATACACATACACCGGTAGGCGGTGGCCCACCTTACCGGGTGACCACGTCGTGGTCCACCAGAATTTATAGTTTACCCACCTCTTTTTTTACCACTACACCTCTGATTATATCTAGATAGATTGAACCATTTGTCCTAGAATTTTTTTTTTTTTGTCTGATTACTCTGATTCAAATGAACCCCATACATTAAAACTCTTCCTATTAAAGTTGCCACCATCTTGGATTATGATGTGTACTGTTTTTCTGCTACTGTTCCTCGAAATTTTTTCTGATTTGTCCAAACAGTGGCTCAAAATAATTTCCAGTCTGTGGTGCATAGTGACGACTTCACTGCATTTAGATTTTGGTTGAGTATGGATGCAAAATAGGATTTAAGGGTAAATCATGGCAGTGCTTTGTCTAGTTGAAACAAAACTTGATATGCTCCATCTGAACCATGATCTGAGGGTACATCCACAGTTTTGAGATAGCGCCACTAATGGTTCAAGAAATGTGAAAAATTGCTATTTTTGATAATAAAGTTTTTAATTGTTCCCAAATATAAAAATATAAAAAAAAAATATTTCTTTTAAATACACTGTCGGATTTCAAAGAAAATGTATATGCATCATTGGCATCTTTGACATCATGTCCTGATGACATCTGAGCCGTTTGGAGACTGCACCACCTTTAGTTAAAAAAAAAACATGGTCTGTTTAACATGGTTATCATGCTACATGCTACAATAGGTTAGCTTGCTAACTGTTGGGATTTCTGTCTTATATGGCTATTTGATCACAATCTATTCGTAGGGCAACATTAGCTTATCATGCTAATCAGTTTTCATGCTAACCAGCACATTTGTAAGACTATTTGATCACAATTCTATCCATAGACGACATTAGCTTAGCATGCTAATCAGCTAGCATTCTAATCAGTTAGCATGCTAACCATTGCATTTGTGTGCTCGCTCTAAACTTGTCTCTTTGGCATTGTTTAAGTATCTCAACTAAGTGGACAAGTGGTTAAAACATTGGACCATTGCTCAAAAGGGTGTAAGTTTGAGTCTGCTTAAGAACGCTTTTAAAATTTTTACTTCTGTTGTCCTTTGAGTCTCCACATTTTGCTTAGTCTAATACAGCGAACCAAACCACTTTGATGAATCAAAACATTATCTAAGCAACAATTTTGTACACTTAAATTTTAATGCAAATACACTCTGGTGTAGTGGCTAAAGCACAGGTCTGTTAATCAGCAAGGTTGCTCGTTCGAACCCCACGGCCACCACCATTGTGTCCTTGAGCAAGGCACTTAACTCCAGGTTGCTCCGGGGGGATTGTCCCTGTAATAATTGCACTGTAAGTCACTTTGGATAAAAGCATCTGCCAGATGCATAAATGTAAATGTAACACATCAGCCTGTAATCCTTTAATGTTGCAAATAAACAAATTCCATTTATGATTTACTGCTCCAACAAATGTAATCGCCATTTAAACCAATGTCCCATGTTAACATGGGCAACCATGCTACCTTGTGAAACCATGTAACTTTATCAAATTCATTGGAACAGACATCGGTAAGACAAAGCGGGTTAATAATTATACCAATTTTTTTATATACTCAATATTCAAGATGTCTTTTCTTTGCTCCTTGGCAATTCACAGTGAACGAATCTGCTGAAAAGGTGAGTAAAATTATTAACGTACACTACCACATCCCCAGTTATCACGATCCCCAGTTGATCTATAACACCGGCTACATTTTTGCTTTATTTATAAATCATAACACCTAGTACAGTGGTCTATATACTGAATATATATATATATATATATATATATATATATGGTTGGTTGGTTAACATTATTGTCCACGTTGTATATATATATATATATATATATATATATAAAAAGGCATACAAAACAAGACAGAAATCATTGATCCCTTGCATTTAATATATATATATATATATATATATATATATATATATATATATATATATATATATATATATATATATATTAAATGCAAGGGATCAATGATTTCTGTCTTGTTTTGTATGCCTTTTTAATATATATATATATATATATATACAACGTGGACAATAATGTTAACCAACCAACCATATATATATATATATATATATATATATATATATATATATATATATATATATATATATATATATATGTTAGAATTTTTTAAATTATAATTTCTTTTGTGTGTGCTGGTTCACCTTAGGGACATTTATGTGGATGAATCTAAATGTTCCTTGTAAGTATCCTGCTTAATGGCGGGAGTTTGTTTTATAGATTATCTTTAGTTGTGTAATTTTTTGTATAGAAACACCGGCCTTGAGCAATCCAACGGCAAAGTCATCGCGGGGGGCTCTCGTAGGCGTACATGGACTGTTTGAGTTTAGAGGGATGACACCGGTTGGCGCTGTCAAGGTTTTTCAAGGCACATGTTTTTTTTGTTTTTTTTCTGGGGAAAGTTCGGGGGTTGATTGTTGCAACAATGTGGAATGTGGTCTTTATAATTTTATTTTTGACACACAATAAAATCTTTCTAATTTGTCAAAATGTCAAATCTTAATAGTGTGGATTGTCTCTCTCCACGTGAAATGTGAATGGGTTGGGGAAGGTGATTTATTTTCTTAAATGTAAGAAATATGATATAGCGTTTCTTCAAGAAATGCATCTTTCCTTGCAGGAAGCTGAAAAATTTGAGAAGATATGGGGTGGACATTTTTTCTTTAGTGCTGCCTCAAGTAAGAGCAGGGGAGTCATTACATTGACAAGAAAACCTCAACAATTCAAATGTCTCAAACAGATTAAAGATAAATTAGGAAGAGTCTTTATTGTTTTAGCGGAAATTCGGGGCAAAGGTTGATTAGGCTAATATTTATGCACCTAACGCTGATGATCAGGGCTTTTTTATATATCTTTGTCTCTCACTTCATTGGTTGTTGATTGCTCAATTGGAAACATCTTAGTCTCAGATCACACCCTGGTGAGTTTAGAGGTGTTGTCACATATGGAGAAAAATAAATCATATAGTTGGCCCATTAGTGTATCCCTTTTGCAAAATCCTGAATTCCAACAAATGCTAAAGGCTGAAATCAATGTCTATATGGAGACCTGGTCCTCAGTATCCTCTGTGTGTGTGGCTTGGGAGGCACTTAAGGCGGTGCTTAGGGGTCAGATCATACAGTATGCCTCATTCATCAAAAAATCCAAAGAACAAGAACTTGTGGAGTTGAATATTAAAAGTGCATAGGCAGAGCTGAAGCGCCGAATGGTTTCTGATGGCCTCAGAGAATTTACCTGATTGAAATACAGATATAATACTATTTTGTTGCGGAAGGTGGACAGTCATATTTTGAGTTGGGGGACAAAGCAGGGAAGCTTTTGGCTAGATAAATAAAGCAGAGAAAGCCTTTTTCTACCATTCCCTCTACCTGCTGGTGGTGAAATATTTACCTCAGCCATTGATATTAATAAAGCTTTTAAAGAATTCTATCTTGATCTCAATAGTTCCACATCTTCATCTACTGAAGACATTAGAAAGTTTGTGGAACCATTAGATCTCCCTAAATTGACGAATGAGTCAAAAAATTATCTTGATTCTCAGATAACCTTGGAAGAGCTTGACGAGGTAATTAAGGCCTTGCCTACAGGCAAGGCTCCAGGGCCAGATGCTTTTGCCACTGTATTTTTTAGATCTTATGCTACAGAACTGGCTCCACTTTTTTTTTGAATTTTATACAGAATCATTAAAGAATGGAAAGCTTCCACCAACCATGGCACAAGCCCGGATCAGTCTGATTCTCAAAAAAGAATAAAGATCCAAGCAAGTGTAAGTGTTACCGACCAATTTCCCTGATCCAGCTAGATGTAAAAATATTGTCAAAAATTCTGGCTAACCAATTAAGTAAAGTTAAGACATCCCTTATACATATAGATCAGGTGGAATTTATTCAGGGCCGCAGCTCTTCTGATAACATTAGGCGTTTCATAAATATTATGTGGTCAGTGGCGAATGATCAGACTCTGGTCACAGCCATCTCACTTGAAACCGAAAAGGCATTTGATATGGTAGAATGGGATTATTTTTTTAAGATTTAGGAAATATATGGGTTCGGGAATACTTTTATTGGATGGATTAAGTAATTTTATAGACGGTATCGGCGATACAAACAAATTGATTCATTTCAGATTATTTTACTTTTGATAGGGGCATCTGACAGGTTTGCCCTCTTTCCCCACTATTGTTCTGTCTTGCCCTGTAACAATTAGCAGCCATGATATGGCTGAACCTTAAATTATGTATTAATAAGTCCCATTTCTGCTGGTCAGAGTGGACCTTTATGAGAGTGGAGTGTTGAGATCTTTTGAGAATTTGGGTAAACATTTTGGGATTCCCAGATCTCAGTTTTAAAGGTACAGTATTTACAGCTGCGCCACCTGCTCTGTATTGTTTTTGGGAGTAGCATACACCCCGCTAAAGTGGCAGATACTCTAGGAGATGTGATTACTGCCTTTTGGAAAATGTCATGAGGCATCAGTATATTACTCCTTGCTAATTCAGAGTCTGGGGGACAGAGCTTCAACTTCTCTCAAGAGATTATTGGAGAAAGATTTAAATTTGGTATTGGAAGAGGGAGTGTGGGCTAGGATTCTAAAAACTGTCAACTCTGCATCTAGAGATGCAAGGGTTCGCCTTATACAATTCAAGATTTTACATTGATTCTATTGGACCCCCTCTTTGTATAGGCTTGGTCTTAAAGACACGCCCACCTGCTGGCGATGCCAATCTGAAGTTGGAGACATAACCCATGTCTTTTGTGGGTGTGTTAAGATCCAAGAATTTTGGTTGAAGGTTTAAAGTTGTTTGTGTGACGTTTTGGGCACTCAAATTTTACTTTGCCCCAGACTTTGTATTTTGGGTGATGGGGCGGTCATATATTCGGGGGATAAATATATAAAAAATTGGGTTCCGACCAGTATCATGATTGGCAGACAAATAAATTTAAGGGGTTGTAAATTGGAAGAAGTGCCATAATTTCCAGAGTTGTGTGCGGAGATGGGGAGGGTGGCAGTTTTCGAGGAGGTGGCAAATAGAAGACTGGGATTTGGGGACGTGTTTATCAGGAAATGGGGTAATTATATAGCATCTTTGAGGGACTCTCGGGGAGGGGAGGGGGAGAGAGAAGTCTAGCTTAATTAGGTATGTTTATTATATATTTAACTTTTTTTGTGTGTGTGTGTGTAGTATTATATTTTATACAGGGATGTTTCACTGGGGGTTAGGGTGGGGTTGGTGATTGGGGAGGGATATGTGTGGGGGTTAGTTTTTAAATGTTGATTAATTGTGTATGTGTTGTGTTTTTCTATGTTGTAAATTTTTTAATCAATAAAAAATGACAATACAAAAACATTTTTAAGTTGGAATTTTTTTTTAATGTTTTTTTGGCTATTTTATTGTCCACCAGGTAAAAATAGTTTGTTTAAATCACTAACCATAAGTATGAGCAACTGTAATAGCGAGCACCACTATTGATTCACAGAATAAGTCTTTTGAATGGATCTGTACTGGAAGTGTACAATTGTGAAATATTGACTGAAATAAAACACTCTTGAAATTCAATCTCTTTCCTCTGAAAACCCTTTAGTTGTGTTTCCAAGAACCAAATCCTGAGACAAGCCTGAGATTACTATGAGGCAAACCGTTGCATATGAGGACCTCCTTAGTGGAGTATGTAGCAATTTTATATATAGCAGACATTTAAAAATGTAATTTCAATCACTTTTTTATCTTCTTGATAACTCAATAATTGGTTGGACTGCCAAGAGTTCAAATATTCACTCAGTAACTACTTTATTAGGTATACCTGTACACATATTTATTCTTGCGATTATCTAATCAATCAATCATGTGGCAGCAGTGCAATGCATAAAATCATACAGATATGGGTTAGGAGCTCAGTTAATGTTCACATCAACCATCAGAATGAGGACAAATGTAATCTCAGTTATCTCAGTTATTTGCCTTGTTGACTAGAGAGTTCAACGGAGAATTGCCAGACTGGTTCGAGTTGACAGAAAGGCTACGGCAACTCAGATAACCACTCTGTACAATTGCAGTGAGCAGAAAATCAACTCATAATGCACAACATGTCAAACCCGGAGGCGAATGGGCTACAACAGCAGAAGATCACGTCGGGTTTCACATCTGTCAGGCAAGAACAGAAATCGGTGGCTGCAGTGGAAACAGGCTTCTAAAACTGGACAGTTAAAACTGGAAAAACAAAGCCTGGTCTGATGAATCTCAATTTCCGCTGAGGTACACAGATGGTAGGCCAACCGCAGTCTCAGCTTTCTGTTCTTGGCTGACAGAAGTGGAACCTAACTTGGTATTCTGCTGTTGTAGCCCATCCCCCTCAAGGTTCGACGAGTTGTGCATTCTGAGATGCTATTCTGCTCACAACAATTGTACAGAGGGGTTATCTGAGTTACCAGTCTGGCCATTCCCAGTTGACCTCTCTCATCAACAAGGCGTTTCTGTCCACAGAACTGCCGCTCACTGAATGTTTTTTGTTTTTGACACCCTTCTGAGTAAACTCTAGAGACTGTTGTGCATGAAAAGATGAAAAGAGGAGATCAGCAGTTACAGAAATACTCAAACCAGCCCATCTGGCATCAAAAATTATGCCACGGTCATAATGACTGACATCACATTTTTTCCAAATACTAATGGTTGATGTGAACATTAACTGAAGCTCCTGACCCCTATCTGAACGATTTTATGCACTGCACTGCTGCCACACGATTGGCTGATTAGATAATCACACAAATAAGTAGGTGTGCAGGTGTGATAACTGGATGCCACTTGTTGAATTAAAAGTGCTATAGCTACATAATGAGGTCAAGTGACAATAATGTACCATACAACTGTTTGAATTATTGTTTCATCTTTCAACATTCACATGCTATTTGTTTTATTTTAATTTTTTTGCTTAATAGTTGCAGTATTCAGTGTATTCCTTTACGAACAGAACCACTAACTGTCTAAATGAGCATAAATAAATCTAGTTTTTAAATCTAGGTCTACATACTGTATTTATAAGGATGCAGTCAGTCCAGAAATCTTTGTAAAATACATGCCATGCATTACACAGAGTAATTCCAGGGCTGTTATCCTTGTGGGACTCTATTAGTAGAACTAAAGGGAGTCGTAACTAACAGAAAAACCCTGTTCTGAGTATATATAATAGGTTATTTTTGGCCAACACAAGTAGAAATATTTTCTTAATATACCACCTAAAAATCTCCAGATATTAATGGTTTTCCCAGCCAGGGGAGTTTTTTAACACTTCACAAGTATGAGCTTTCCTTAGCCTGCTCTGTTTAAATCACAAAGCTCAGTGATTTTCCAAAGTTCATCGTCCCACAATGCAGAGGATTGGCAGGCGATGGCGAGCAGCCATGGCTGCAGACAAAAGTCTTTGTGTTAGACAGAAACTACTGATGCATTCACTGCAAGCACCTGAAAACGATATACTGTGGTATGGCTATAACTCGCAAGCTTAGTCTGAAGAAACGCAAAAGTTTTGGCAGCCATGCTGAAATCGTAACTGCAGAAAATCATGATAATCACCCATCATGCTAATTTTATGCTAGTGTGCTAATGTTAAATTCACATGCAATCACACTACAGATATATTTGTGAAAAATGTCAAATGGCAGTGAGTTGATGTTGCATTCATACAATAAGACTACTGGATTGACTTTGAAATTTCAAAACCCTTTTTTCTCTGAGGTCTAATATGTAGTTTTTCAGTTTCAAAAGTAGTGAAACCATGAGCGTCTAACAAACGACAAGTAAATTAGTGAGGTTGACTAGTTTATTTAGATGTGTGTGTGTGTGTGTGTGTGTATATATTCATCTGTAAATATAGAGTACATATACATACTTGTGGCAGGGCAGGGGGGGGCCGGGTCGTGATCATACACACCCGGTCCCGTATTAGGCTAATCAAGCCTCCGAGGTATAAAGGTCGACTGCAGGGTGTCGTGCGGGAGAGAGAGATCATTAGCGGACATGTCCGTCGTGTGTGTTTACGTCTTCTTTTAAGTTTATCATTAAAACTATTATTTATATTGAAAAGCTGGTTCTCGCCTCCTCCTTGCCCATCCTTTAACTGTGTTACACTGGTGCCGAAGCCCGGGAAGGAGGAGGGATATGCCGTAGTAGAGTTCTCGCCACTACCGTCCACCCCAATGGAGCAGCCGCGGCCATCTGCAGGGGGACGAGGAGCCCAGCCGCCTGAACGAGGACGATGGCCGCCGACCGCGAGGGGAGAAGGGGCTCCTAGCCGACCGCCTGGAGCGGTCAGGGCCGCTGCCAGGGGCGCAGGAGTCGCCTACCGGCCGCTGAAACGCGACAGGGTTTAAGACCGCCGACCGCGAGCGGGGAGGGGCTCACTGGCGACCGCCTGGAGCGAGAGAACCGCTGCCAGGGGCGGGGAGACCCCTTCTGTTCCCCGAGAACGCGGAGGACTGGAGGACTGCCTCGGATCCGCCCGGAGAGGCGCGGCTGTTGTCCGATAGAGGGTGGAGGAGTAGCTGAGGAACAAACTGCGGCGTATCGGAGAACTGGCGAGGTTTTTTTTTTCATCTCTCTCTCCTCTCTCTCTCTCACTGTCGCTCTGCGTTGGCCTTTACCCTCTTTAAAATTTTACAGTGTTTTGGGGGGGTACTACACTGTTACAGGAAGTACCCCCCATTTTAATTATTTCTGTTTCCCTCCCCTTGTCCCCTCCCTCATCCAGGTAGATGGGGATGACCTGCCGGCAGACAGCGTAGAAGCCGCGCCCTCCAGGGAAAGGGGGGGGTGTACGTCAGGCCGGGGGCTCCCCAGCCTGAGAGAACGGGGGAGGAATGTGGTACACCTGGTCCCGTATTAGGCTAATCAAGCCTCCAAGGTATAAAGGTCGACTGCAGGGTGTCGTGCGGGAGAGAGAGATCATTAGCGGACATGTCCGTCATGTGTGTGTTTATGTCTTCTTTTAAGTTTATCATTTAAACTATTATTTATATTGGAAAGCCGGTTCTCGCCTCCTCCTTGCCCATCCTTTAACTGTGTTACAATACTTTGTGTATATATATATATATATATATATATATATATATATATATATACACACACAGATTCAAAGCAGGTTCGGGCATGCTGACAGTGTGCAGTACTGTAGTATGCTAACAGTAACTGTCAGAATAAAATAGTAGCATAAACAAAAATTTAATAACTGTTAAAAATTAATATTTTAAACATATGCTCCCGATTAAAACAAGCCCAAATAAAATAGCCCCTTTCACACATGTAACCAGGTAAATGACAGGAAAACTGTTGTGTTGCCTAAATGTACCACATGTGCTATTCACACATGCAATGACTTTCTATATTCTTTTCCATTTTGCTAATCCCATTCAGACATCAGTCTCAAATGCCGCTAATCTCTGGGATGTAATTTGCTGAAAATGACATCTACGGGGCAGCGCTCAAATTGTAGGTTTCTTGTTTGAAAACATGGCAGGGTATTATTTTGTATCTGAACATAGGCGGTCGATAATGTTGGTTGAAGTTTTCAGATTTTTGGCAAATGTTTACATTTATACAGTTGCTCGAGACTCAACAAAATCATATGCGATGACTTCAAATGAGACTGATGAACTACAGAGAACAAAATGCTGTCTCTAGCATCCGAAGGCGAAGATGCTATCTGTGGCTGAAAGAACAGTTGTGTCTCTGTACAAAGAGGAATGCATGATCGCGAAGGATGCGGGTGATTTTATAATATGTAATGGAATCACTTACTGTTCCTATAGCTGTCAGAAAAAAAACATTTTGCACAGATGAAGAGAAGCGCTCTAGTTTCACTGTCTGATCAATTTATTGATATTTTTCTTCCAATTCAACGGTGTCACAGTGCGCATTAAATGCAAAATCTCCATTAAAACTTTCTTATATCAGAATGTCCTGACCTCGTAGAACTGAAACCGATAATCTATGGCTCTGTTCACACATACCATCAATATGGAAATGTATAGGTAATGAAACAACTTCTCATTAAGGGAAATTGCCAGAGTAAAATTTACCAGTATTTTGATGCATCTTTTCAGTCCAGACTGTTGCTCCGCCATGACAGCAGTTGTCTTGAAAGAGAAAACTCACCATAGAAGTGGACAGTTCACACTAATGTCTTCAACAGTGCCCCTTGTGGCAACGCTGAGAATGAAAAACTTACTGTGTTGTGTTATGAATTTGCGGTTGGACACAAAATTAAGCCTGCGTATCTAGAAGCGTCTGCGTTTATGTACTTGCTTAGAGTATGTTTCAGCCTTTATACATGGATTTGATTCCTACTACCTGACAAACCGTAGAACTTTGGGCCAAGTTAAGGTCAGTTTTTCAAATATTACTTCGGATTTGGTTTGTGTGTGGGTCTGTAATTAATAAAAAACGGTGTCTGCAAAACAGACAAGTTAGGGACTGTTCACACCAAATGTGTTTTTGCATGCATCTGCAATGTTTTCAATCGTTTTTCCATGTAAACATACTGGACGGACGTCTCACTGTTTTTTCAGTGTCTCATGCAGGACCATCACATTTTTTTTTTGACAGTGTCAAGTTAAAAAGAACTTCAATTTTTAATAAGGCATCTCAAAACACCTGCATTGTATTTCACTTGTTGCACTGCATCTAGCTTGTTAGTGAATGTGTTGTAAATATTAAACTTCTGTAGAAGTTCAGGATTGCAAAGAGGACTTCATGAGACTGATACTCTGTAACACATTTTTCAGGTACAGGCCGGGTTCTTGCTTCAATTTAAGGCCCATGCAGACCTTAACAATACTATTTGGATATGGTGACTTAAATTCAGTTGCAAATTATTTTCAGGACAGTATGGTATGCATAATCGGTAGGTCTCTTTTTCTTTCTTTTTTTTAGGTCTATGATGACAACTAGTGTTGGGGAGTAATGGAATACATGTAACGGGATTATGTATTTAAAATACAAAATATAAGTAAATGTATTCCACTACAGTTTCAATTTAAATAATTGATAATTAGAGTTACATTCAAAAGTATTTTGATTACTGAAGAGATAACTTTGCATTTTATTGTCATTTTTGTCATTTAATATTCAGTCCTTTCAAATGGAAAACATTTCTACATATAAATGATGCGATCCAAAGTGCATTTGAACAGCGGTGAAACACTTTCTTATGATGTGTTACATTCATACGAGCAGACAGAGAAGTAAGACTGAAGTAAGTTTGGAGCAGAAGAAATAGAAATAAACCTTGTGTAAATTGTCAGCTTTACGCTAAACTCAAATTCAATTTCTAGCCATTTTTCATGCACGTTACCAGACACGATCATATTTATTATCAAGAAAATTTACTTTAGATCATAATAATTTTTTTCTAGTAATTTCTTTGATATTAGTGCAAGAATCATATTCTTGATGATAATTTTTGTTTTGTTTTCCTGTAAAAATATCTAAAAATCCTTAAAACATGATCAATTTGATTGATCTTGTTTTAGAAACAACACTGTATAAGATATTTGGGTTTTTCAGAGAATGTATTTTTAACATGTGTATTTTGTCTTACTGTACTGACAGAGTTTTTATAGTCAAAACAAGAGAAAATATCTACCAGTGCTGAAGAAGTAATCCAAAGTATTTACTATACGTTATTGGCCTTGAGTAATCTAACGGAATACATTACAAATTACATTTTACAGCATGTATTCTGTAATCTGTAGTGGAATACATTTCAAAAGTAACCCTCCCAACCATGATGATAGGATTAAAGATGTTTTTCTCATAAGGGATACTCTACATTAAACTATTAACAAAAGACTATTAAGGTCACTTGTCTAGCAGGCTGATGTTTGGTGTGGATTTTACATTCCTCTTACAATGAAGTTGAACAAATATGCAAGGTGAGGTATTCTGAATAGCAGTTTCCTTACTGAGAATGTCAGGCTGAGAATTTTAAAAGACATGAAGACATCTTACATTTTGAACCCAAACATTCTGGATTACTCACATTTTTGGTTTCCAACAAGAGTATTAGGTTACAACTGTCCACAGAAAGGAAGATTGTAGTTGGTACTGTATATTGAAAGGACTAAGGCGGATTTGGATGAATGAAGGTGACATTTTCATTTTTGGGTTAATTATCCCTTTAAGACCCTTTCACACAGTATGGCTAGCGATAATGCTCATCAATGCACTGAACTCTATGGAGCGAATCGTAACAAGAAGCTCAGTGTTTCAACTTTGAGTCTGTGTGTCACTGACCTTTAACAAACAATTTGCGAGATGCGGCCAGTGCCAAAAGCCCATGAACAGACTGTGTTTTGTTCTTAGCTCAAATACATTTTACCTCTATCGTTTGCTTTCAAAGTTTTCACTTATTAGTATGTACTCTCGATTCCCACTTTCTTGCTATACCTAGCAACCTCGTAAAATCATCCTTCTGTAGCACTATCTGTAGTGCTTTTCATGTCAATGTCAAAGTGATGTATGACACCCCTGCTGAAAAGACAAGCACTGCTGGTCACCAGCTTATGTTTTATTTTGGGTGCTGGTTCACCAGCATTTAAACTAGCTTTATCAGATAGACAATGTTTGTCAACAAGCTTCACCAGCAATGTTTAGCTGGTGAAAAGCATGACTATGATGGTCCACCAGCTAGACCAGCACTAAACCAGCCCTAACCAGCATAACCAGCCTAGTTAAGCATGGTAATTAAATGCTGGTTATGCTGGTCTTTTCAGCAGGAACTTGTGTTGAGCGGTCAGAGAATTAGTGTGAATTTCTGCAGTTGTCTAGTCTGATGTACTGTATTGACCTGTTTCTGTGACATCACTTTTCCCCGCAGCCACTACATTTGTGTCCATCAGCAGGAGGAAACAATTGCGGTGAATGAAAAAACACCCATACAACGATTTCAAGAAAAAACACAAAAAATGCTTTTGATCCATGTTAAGTCCCAGGAAAGGTATAAACAGGTCAGCACAAATACTGCCAAATTTGACTTTTGTGGGCATTTAAATATATTTGATCCATGATTTACCTCCGTACTGCGGTGATCACCGTAAACATATCTCATTCAGAAGTTACAAATGTTTGTGTTGTTTTCTGCTCTGATTTGGTCAAAATATTACAAAACGTCTGTGATGATCCCATCTGTATGAATTTAAGAGCTGCTTTAACTCATGAAGAACACAGATATCAACCGAGCCATATTAGTGTTTTTCACTGTAGTCTGGCGGTGTGAATAAAGTCTGCGCTTCATGATCTTATGATGTGTTGTTTATTGACTGACATTAAATATGTACTATATGTTCACATTATAGTGCTTTTTCATTTATTAAAGCGTGCTACAATTATCAAAAACATTTATACAGTCTGGGTGTTATGAATAACATCGTCCTATGTACATTTCCAGTTTAATTGTATCCGAATCAATGATGTTATAATTATAATGACATGCCTGAATAAATGAACAAAGACACACAAGTGTTTTATGCGTGCTCTCCCCCTTCATCGCTGCTTGTCTTTGGTGAAATGAAGCCGTGTCACTTAAAAGATAAAACTTTATTGAAAGAAAAATTACATTTTGGCTCCAGTAATTAAACAGCATTAACAACTTTTCAAGCTTTATAAATAGAAAATAATGTTGCTGACTTTTGCTACATCTCACAGCTCAGCACAATGAAGAAATATGGAATTTTGGTCACAAACATGGCGGCGCGGTCATACAGTGACATCACATGAAACAAGCCAATAGATCTGGGCAATTTATCTTGATATTTATGTATTTGCTCTGAAATGGCTTTTTTATTATCAATGATTACATATACACACACACACACACACACACACACACACACATTACTGTGCAAAAGTTTTAGGCACTTGTGAAAAATAAAAAAAAAAAGCTAAATCAATATTAAGTGTGACCACATTTGCCTTTAAAACAACCCCAATTCCACTAGTTACACCTGGACACAGTTTTTCTTGGTTGTTGGCAGATAGGATGTTCCAAGCTTCATGGAGAATTCACCACAGTTCTATCTGTGTCAATTTCATGTAAACACTGACACGATGTTCAGTTGGTGGGTCATGGGGGCCATGACATCTGTTGCAGGGCTCCCTGTTCTTTTATTCTAATCTTTTCTATTTGCAAAGGGAATGTTTGGGAGTCTAACATTTATATTTTTACTGACACACTAAAGCTGAAGATTTAAATAACCATCTTAAGACAAATGTTTTTGTGAAACATCTTATGTGCCTGAGAGTTTTGCACAGTACTGTGTATATTTAACTTAAACTTCTTAAAATGTGATTACAGTAGGTGAGCTGTTTTTTGTGCCAGTGCAATTAATCATTGATCAATTCTTTGAAACAGGATCCCAGGAAATCAGCAGTTACAGAATTACTCAGACCAGCCCATCTGGCACCAACAATCATCCATGTGATTATCTAATCAGCCAATCGTGGAGCTTTAGTTAATGTTCACATCAACCATCAGAATAGGGAAAAATGTGATCTCAGTGATTTGGACTGTGACATGACTTATTGCTAGATGGGCTGGTTTGAGTATTTCTGTAACTGTTGATCTTCTGGGATTTTCACACACAACAGTCTCTAGAGTTTACTCAGAATTGTGCCATAAATAAAAAAAATCCAGTGAGCGGCAGTTCTGCGGATGGCAATGTCTTGTTGATGAGAGAGGTTAACAGAGAATGGCCAGAATGGTTTGAACTAACAAAGTCTACAGTAACTCAGATAACCACTCTGTACAATTGTGGTGAGAAGAATATCATCTATTAATGCTATTCTGAGATGTGGTTTGGCGCTGTTTTGGTGGCATGAGGGGGACCTACAAAATATTAAGCAGGTGGTTTTAATGTTGTGGCTGATCGGTGTATGTGGCACCATTTCTGCTATTAAAGTTTAAAGATCCCATGAAACTGTTTGACAAGTACGGTTTTCTCTAAACTGGAAGTTCAGGATGAAATAAATTGAAGGTGCATCAGTGCATCCATTGAAATTAATCTAATGATATACTAATTATGAAACTTAATAGCCAAATTAAAAGCCCATTAAAATCACTGCAATAATCATAATGTTGTTAAAATGTATACATGCAGTAAAATTATCATGGATATATTGTGATATATTTTCTATATATATGGCCAGCCATATTTTGTTACCACAAGACTCTGGAATGAATGTAGATGTTGGTATGTGTTGTGACAGAGGGATCTCATCAGTATTCATAGATATTTGTACATACTGTTTACATGTACATTTGTGAACATTTAGATAGACACTGAAAGGTACAATATTAACATTTACTCATTCAGCGCACTCATGGAATTTAAAAAAGTAAGCACTTTTATGTATGTACACAGCTTTAGATGTTCAAATCTTTACGAATCCTCTGACGACTGGACAGAGTGAAGACTGTGGATGTTACTGTGTAATATTAACGTGTGTTTCACTCATTTCCTTATTAATACCCAACTGATACCAAACTGTATGTGTGATAGAACCACACTTTAAATACAACGTCATGTAAATCCTCATGAGATCATTTGGTTTTCAGGGAAATACCTTTCCTGGTGGAGTCTGGAGATCTGTGCTATTTTGTCTGAATTTCTCCTGCAGTGTCTCAGCCAGCTGACACAAGAGGAATCCATTATCTAACTGCTCCATGAAGCTCTCTGCAGTGATGTCCACACCTGACAGGCAAAAAGAGAGAAAAAGATGGAAACTAACGAAAGATTGATGGGGCTTCACTGCACCCGGCTTTTATGACACAACGTTACAGCATTACTGAATTACAGCAAAATAGTTGACAGCAGCGCAAAAATAGTTGAATCAATCTTTATTTGGAATTTAAAAACTCATTCCTTCCAATTCATAAGTTTGAATTTATATTGAATTGGCCATGCCCCACAGGACATTTAATTTAAATGACAGGAAGAGGAAGTTTCTGAATTGCAGTTCAAAGACATTCAAGTCAAGTGTTGGGAGGGTTACTTTGAAATATATTCCACTACAGATTACACACTACATGTTGTAAAATGTAATTTGTAACGTATTCCGTTAGATTACTCAAGGTCAGTAACGTATTCTAAATACTTTGGATTCCTTCTTCAGCACTGGTAGATATTTTCACTTGTTTTGACTATAAAAACTCTGTCAGTACAGTAAGACAAAATACACATGTTAAAAATACATTCTCTGAAAAACCCAAATATCTTATGCAGTGTTGTTTCTAAAACAAGATCAATAAAACTGATGATGTTTTAAGGATTTTTAGATATTTTTACCGGAAAACAATACAAAAATTATTATCAAGAATATGATTTTTGCCCTAATATCAAAGATCTTACTAGAAAAAAGAAATTATGATCTAATGTGAATTTTCTTGATAAATAAATATGATCGTGTCTGGTAACATGTGTATGTAAAATGGCTACAAAAAGCATTTTAGCTTAGGGTTAACTTTGGATCACATAATTTATATGTATAAATGTCTAAAAATCACTTTAAAAATGATTCTCAATTCAATTCTGAATAGTAAACAGCCTGTTTCAAATCCAGAAGTTTCGTGCAGCTTTGATTCACAGATAAACACTTTTCAGTTGCATAAACAGATGAGTGCTTGGAAGGAAACAGCTGATTTATTTAGCAATAGTAATCCAGATAAAACACACTCGCACACAGAGACACACAATACTACACTGATCAACATGTGGCGGCTGTATTTCACTGGCTTCCAAACGATCATTCTTTCTCTGTGAGGTCACTGTGAAACAGGAGGTGGTGGAGGGGGGTTGGGTGTCTGTGGAAAGAGCATATTTTCTCATCCACTCCATTTTTTCATTTCATACTGAGGGGGTATTCGTGGTGGAGGGGGTTTGGATGTTTTAATGAGTTCCAAATGTGGTAATTGAGCCCAGCGGAGGGGAGATTCAGAGCTTGTGAAATTCTTTCTGAATGTACCTCTTTTATTCTCACTTGAGCAATATCGGACACCCTCTCTGGGTTCAAATAAACACAGTTTACACCACTCATAGCCATATTATGGATTTATAACAAAACAACAGGAGAGAATTTAAGTATACAGATAACTCTCCTTAAAAACATTAGTTTGATCAGATACTTGGAATTGTTCTATGATCCTGGAAAATAAAATCTAAATTTCAGTCATACTACATTTTTACATATACTTAAATAAAGAGTTAACCCAAAAATGATCATTATGTCATCATTTACTCACCCTCATGTCATTAAAAACTTGTATGACTTTCTTTCTAATGCAGAAAACAAAAGGACATTTTTAATTGAATATTGTTGGCTTTCATTTCACTTTAAAGATTTAAATAATGACCCAAAAGTATCATAAAAGTACTAAAGTGAATATCATAAAAGTATGTAAATGTAAGAACACAAGAACTTGGGTTGTTTTTAATGCTAACTGTGAAAGTGCTTCTCTCAAACGATGGATGTGCAACATTGTTACTATGGTTTCGGGAAACAGACATGATAGTTAGTTAATTTTGCCAATGATGCATTATACTGTGGTGGCTTGCCACCACTATTAAATAAAAAAGTCAATTGAAAAGTATTGCAAAAAATACAAAATGACTATAGACAAAGCCACATCATGCAAACGGTGTTGAATGTTTACTGATCCATTCTCACTCCCCATAATCTATGACCTGAAACTCCAGCATGGGTTTTATTACTTTATAAAGTAATGCAAATACTTACTGCTACCAATGTTACTGCCCCAACCACAAGCACATATATAGTTGTGGCAGGGCGGAGGGCAGGGCCGGGTCATGATCCTACAAGCCCGGTCCCGTATTAGGATAATTAAGCCTCCGAGGGATAAAGGTCGACTGCAGAGCATCGTGTGGGAGAGAGAGATCGTTTACGGACATGTCCGTCATGTGTGTGTTTGTCCTTTGTTTCAGTTTATTATTAAAATGTTATTTATGTTGAAAAGCCGGTGACTGGTTGCACAGCGTGCACAGTCCGTGCTGAACTGCCTGAAATGATCCAGGCGGAAAATGTTGGTCCCACTGAAGTACTTTCGGAGGCTCCTAGGGCATATGGTATCCTCAGCGACGGTCACACCGCTCGGGTTGATGCATATGAGACCGCTACAGCACTGGCTCCAGACCCGAGTTCCGAGGCACGCATTGTGCCACGGCACACATCGAGTGGCTCTAACGGCCGTGGCTAGATGCCTTTTCATCCCTTGGACCAGCCTTGCTTTATTGCGGGCAGGAGTAACCATACAGCAAGAGTAAAGGTGCGTTGTGTTTACGATGGATGCCTCCAAGACCGGCTGGGGCAACGTGTGCAATGGGCACGCAGCACGGGCTCCTGGAAAGGACCTCACCTGCTTTGGAACATCAACTGCCTCGAGTTGCTGGTGGTACTGCTCGCCCTGCGGAGGCTGGACAACAGATGGACAACACCTCAACGGTGGCCTACATAAACAGCCAAGGTGGTTTACGCTCCTGTCTCATGTCACAACTTTCCTGTCGCCTCCTCCTCTGGAGTCAACGGCAGTTCAGGACGCTGAGCACCACTCACATTCCGGGCGATCTCAACGTCACAGCAGATGCTCTGTCACGGCAGGTAATGCTCAGAGGAGAGTGGAACCACACGCCCTTCTCTCCCATAAGTGTTCATGACTTGGATGTTCCCCTGGATGTTCTTCCTCCTAGCCCTCTGACTCATACAACGTCTTGGGGCATCTGGGGAGGCTCCATGCAGCCCGAGTGCATCTGTTCCTACGCTCATAGTAGCTTGCCTAAACCTGCATTGGCAGTTCACGTGACCAGTTCAGTCATTGTGGCATTTCGTATATGGTACCCCTAGCGTCACTTCATCGACACAACGTTGAGTGAGTGACAGAAGGGGAACGTCTTGGTTACTGTCTTAACCTCCATTCCCTGATGGAAGGAACGACACGTTGTGTCTCTCTTGCCACAGACAGAACATTACCACTGTAACGGCCGGGACCTTTTATACCCGTATGTCGGGGGGAGTGGCATGCAAATTCAACTCGCCAATTCTCATTGGCCTTTTCTCAAAGATCTGAAGGTGTTTTGGGCTCTCAAGATCGACCCCTAGTGTCACTTCATCGACACAACGTCTTGTTCCCCTCCAGACGTTCAGGTTCAACTTGTAAAGTTGTTAACTGTCATAACTTAGTAGAACTAACCTTGGGCAATCGTTTTAGTAAATCATAATTTACCCACTCTGGTGAGGCACTGACAAAAGACATCATCGTGACTAAAATATCAGCACTTTGGAGCCACATACTTTTTTATCTGGACATTTTTACAAATTCAATACACTAATGATCACATTAGTGTGGATGTGAGTGAAAACACTGCAGACTGGAAAACAAAAACAGGTATCTGTTAAGAATCGTGTAATACTTCCGCATTCAGGTAGTGATAGATGATGGTTACAATAAATCATGTTTACAAAATAACAAATAAACACTATAAATTAACCATACAATAATTTTATGTGTGGAATGAAGCTGTTGTTAAACCGCGTGAGCTCAGGACTGTAATGTGCAGGTTACCACAAGACCGAACGGCTGATGAAAGAAACTACAGTGTAGAGAGATACTGAAATATATGAATGAACGAAGACACATACCTGTGTTTGTGTGATTTACACCAGGAGAAGACGGGCACATCTCACATGCACTATTAACAAACATACATGTAACATAGAATAAACATAAAATAAGCAAAGTAGAAGCAATAAGGAAAATAAATGGATTATTATAAGGATAGCCAACTTATTACAACAATCAACTCTTGAGAGCCAGCAAATGGAATTACACACTTTAACGCGTTTGAATTTCAGATGAAATAATACTTGCACAATGGACTTTTGTGTCGCTGAGCAAGGCTGCGTGTATGTCGTGTCCTCGTGGCTTCGTGAGATAGGCTTTCTGTCGGTGCTTCCAGAGCGTGGGTTGGTCGCGGAAGTTCGAAGCGTCTTAGAGGGTAACTGTTGAAGAGTCGACGGGTGTTCCGGAGGGTTGCAGAAGATCGGGGGAAGAGAGAGAGTTGAAATGTTGTTCCGAAAGGGTCCAGAAGAAGTCCAAGGGGAAGAGGGAAGAGAGAGAAAGTGGGGGCAGCAAAAGAGAGTTGAAGTGTTCAGCAGAAGGGGGTTGAAGTAAGAGGAAAGAGATGTAAGGTGAAGTGGGAGCAGCAAAAGAGAGAGTTGAAATGTTCAGCAGAAGAGAGCGAGTCAAAGTTGGAGCTTGACTTTTAAGGCAGGGAGGTCACACCTCCTTTGGGAGAAGTGACCCAATGAGACCCCTCCGTTTTGGCCGTGAGTTGGTTTCTTTGTTCTGCCAAGGCTCTTCATTTGCATACTTATGACCGAGTCCTGGATGTGGTTTGAATCACTCAAACGATGGTAACACATAGAAAAATACGTTTTAATGTGACCATATATATATATTCAGCTAGGACAAGTCGTAAGGTTTAATTTGATACCAAGAAACGTGTAAACTACACAACGAAACAATTCTAATGAGTTTGATATCACATCAGATTTACACAAGTACAGGATTGAACATATTTACTTAAAATAGTACATGAAAGACACAACGTTTTGTCAACTTTTTCACGTGCCTGGCTCACATGGTACAGCACGGGTTTGGAGTGTAGATTTGAGTCACATGGAAAAGGGGGTTTGTCAATAGCGCATTATACTTCCCAGACTAGCTGGCGCCATTCCAGTGGTTAGAGGAGTTTTAACAGTGGGTTCTTTGTTTTCCGAATCCATGAGTTAATGATTCCCATTCATACGCTACAGTCCCCCTTTTCCTCAGATGAAGTCCCTGTTGGAGACATCATCGGACGACAATCATCACATTGGCGGATGGCAGGTGAATCATGAGGGTTTTGTAGCAGGTGGTTATTCGGACGGAGGGCTCAATTCGATGAGGTTCAAAGTGGTCTCTGTCGTGGTCCCCTCTTTCCGGGGGTTCCGTCGGAAACCTACAGACATGGCTTTCGTAAGCTTGGCTGTGGATGTTTGCATCTCGTTGAGCCTCCTGTACAGGATGAAAGCCAGGCCTAGTGTCAGGAGGTGGCTGATTCCCATAGAGATACACAGCGCAGTGTCCGCTGCGGTCCAGGCTTGGACAACAGGTGAGGTGGTCAAGATGGGCATTCGAGACAAGGCTTGGAGGGCTGTGTCGATAGGAGCAATGTTAATTAACTGGGAGCCCCCTCTTTCCATCCATAGTTCCAGTTCTGGATCTAGGGTGAGGTTTTGATCCTGGAAAAAAAGTGGGATTTCCAGTTCTGATTCGTACTCTTCGCCTGGGAGATGGTATAGTGCCAGGTCATCGAGGTGGAGGATGGCACCTTTCGGGACTTGAATCCACATGCTCTGGTTGGGCAAGGTGAGACGGGTGGCTGTGTCATGCTGGTCGTAGGTGAGTGTAGCTGTGCGCACAGGAGTGTTAACGAGCCACCTGTCGCCTACGATCTCGGCTTGTGTCTCGGTGACTTAAGTGTGAGGCTTGGCATCGGCGGGGCAGCGGGTATCGCTGCCCAGGTGTTGCAGCCCGCAGATTCCGTCAGTGTTGTCTCTGAGGAAGGGTTTACTGGGGCAGAGGTAGTGAATGTCAACATGCACATGTGCAGATTTGGGGCCAGGTACAGTGGTGGGTCGCTGTCGTGGTAGGCCACCACGTCTGGGGTGTGGATCTTGCTGTGCGTGTTACTTTTCCAAAACCCGATATTGACGATGTCCTTGAGCCGGTAGATTTGGCTTGACTCTATGATGGGTAGGTTCAGGAGAAAACCCACTTCCCTCTGCTCAGGGTCGACGTAGAGTGGGATGGCGCTACCCAGAGAGTAGGCAAGGTGTAGTTGTAACGGGTCAGTTGTCGTGGTGATGGCGGAAGCCAGCACGGTCTGTACAAGGCTTAAGGGTATCAGGTACGGTGGAATTCTACCCATGGCTAGGCTGTCAATGGAGGAGCTCACCTCCCGCAGCATGTCTGTCATCAGGGCTGTGACCAGCTGCGTTTGAGCAAAGTCATTCTGGAAGACAGTAAACAGCTGTTCCATGGAGTTCACTGTCTGGTTCAGTAGAACGCTGTGAGTGTTGAGGATTACCACCGTTCCTCTCAAGGTCTTGCCGATGGTCTGCAGGGATGCACTTTGTGTGGTGAGTTGCTCTTTTAGCTGTTGCTGGGCAGAAGCAAATGTTGCTTTCAGGTGCCGGTGTAGCTCATCGAGGTACTGGTGAGTGGTGCAGGCTGTGACGAGGCTGGATTCTCCTGGCTGATGCAGCAGATGCAGTGGCAGTGTCATCTGCCACCCAGTCATTAGTTCGAAGGGAGACACACGAATCGAGTCCTGCGGGGTGGCTCTGAGAGCCATTAGCACCAGCGGGAGTTTTACATCCCAGTCCTTCTGATTGGCAGACACGTACTTTTTCAACATACTGACCACGGTTCGATTCGATCGTTCCACTTGGCCAGATGAGATTGGATGATGACTGACGTGTAGTTGAACTTGGACCCCCAGGAGTCTCCAGATCTGTTGCATAATCTCAGCCGTAAAGTGAGTGCCTCTGTCTGAGTTGACTCTCAGGGGCAGTCCGAACCTGGAGAAGATGTGGTTCATCAGGAGGTATGCCGTGGTCTGGGCAGTGTCGTTGGGTGCTGGAAGACACTCTACCCACTTTGTGAACTGGCACACGACTGTGAGGAAGTATTTGTTGCCCCTCGTCAACCTGGGCAGAGGTCCTACCCAGTCGATTTGGAGGTCTGACCATGGGAATGTGACTCTTCTGCGTTGCAGTGGAGCTATGTGGTTTGGGTTTGCCGGTTGAAACTGGCAGCAAACCAGGCATTCTCTGACATATTCTGTCACATGTTCCTGCATGCGGGGCCAGTATGCCACTTGCTTCAGTGTCTCATAAGTGGCTCTGGCGCCGTGGTGTCCGGCACATGGTGCGTCGTGGGCATAACTTAGCATGACCCCCCTTAGGCCCTGTGGCACCACAAGTTTTGGCGCTGTGATGTCATCAGGTGCATACCACAAAATGTTGTTTATCACACGCAGCATGTGCTTTATGTCATGCAGTCGTCTGAGGCACGGGTTGTCAGTGAGGTCAGACGGCGGTAGAGGGTGGTTGGTGGGGTCAGAGAGGTGGTTCAGGAAAGTCTTTATGGATGTGTCAGAGGCTTGCATGTCCGCAGGTCCTCGCACTTGAGCCCAAATCTTCAGCTGTCTGAAGTCCAGCAGGGGCTTGAAGCGGTCTAGCAGATCTTTGCCGATGAGGAGGGGATATGTGTCCATTGGTGAGATGTACACAGGGTGTACCAGGCTCATGGGACCAATCATTAGGTGAATGGGAGCTACCTGTTCAAGCCGGATGTCATTTTGCCAGTATGACTGGACATTTAGCACGCAATTCTGAGATTTTAGAGTTCGATTTTGTCTCTTAGCTTCAAATTTGAGTCTTTCAAAAAGTTCAGCTGATATCAAAGTGAGGTCTGCTCCAGTGTCTACCAGGGCTTCGAGTCTCACCTCATGTTCCACAGTGATGGCGAGATACAGTTTTCGTGCTACCCCCTTTTCGATCAGATTCCCCAGGAGTTTTGGTGTTGGGGCTTGTGTGGTGATCGATAAGCAGTTAGGGTCGGTCTCGGGTGACTCGGTGCAGAGACACACAACCAAAACTTTCTGGTATCTTAGGGGCTTGGTCACTGGTGTGACGTATTGGGTTGCCCGCTGCAGGATGTGTGGTTGTCAACTGCAGTGAGTGGGTGTCGCTGTCACTTGGTGATGTGATAGCTGGTTCGGTAGTCTGTGTCTGAAGAGCGGTGCTCTGGGTGCTTGGTTCCGTAGGAGGGCAGTCAGGAAGGGTGTTGGGCTCATGCCTTACGCTTAGTCATGAGGAGTCTGACCTGTCCTCTTTGTCTTTCTTGTGAGGTGTTCTATGAAGAAGCTCTTTCAGAACCTTCAGGATCTCTGCGGTCTCCGCCGTGGCCTCACTGTTTTTCTGTGGGGTAGGCTCGGACTTGGACTTGCCGGAGGCATGCCGAGAGGTTTTCCGCTGCGGGCTGTCTGGGCTTGACGTTCTCGTCGATGGGGTTCGGTTCTGTCTGGGCCGTCGGTTGGTTTCCCATGTGGCTCCAACCTTTTGGTCGTGGGATGGCCGTGGGCTGTCGTAGAATCTTCCAGAGCGCCCGCTCTGGTGCTTAGGACAAGCACCATCACGGTTGCGCTGCCCTCTTCTGTCATGGAACGGTCTTGACTCGTGGTAAAAAGGTCTGTTACTGTGGTGCTGGTGAGCGCCCTCTAGTGCCAGCTCTGAGCGCTGATCAGTGATAGGGCAAATGGTGGGATTTTTCACAGTCTTTTCAGAAGCAATCTTCTGCTTGGTGAAAGCTTTATGGGCTAAGTCTCGCAGCTGTTGGGTAGTCATGCTACGAGGGCAGGCCAGGACCCCTAAGTGATGGCTCACCGTGGGATGCAGGTTTCGGAGAAAAAGAGTTTTGAAGTTGAAATATTCTTCCATACCAGGTTCGTTCCGTGCTCCGAAGTAGGCTCGTCGGATGCGGTTCTAGTAGGCCTGTGGAGTTTCCAGTCGGGCCCGTTTGAGGTCCATAGCGGCGATGAGTCCTTGCTCTGACTCTGGATCAGAGAATTCTCTGATGAAGGCCTGCCGTAGCTGTAAGTAGTCTGATTTGACAGTCTCTGGTTGTCGATCCAGGAAGCTGCGTACGTCGCGACTAGATGTAATTCTTAGCAGGTACACTCTGTCCCGCATGGTCACGTTGGGAACAGTGTGCAAGTGAAAGTCTATGTCTTGCAGGTAGGCGTGCACGTCGTGGCCTCCTGCAGGATTTGGGGTGAAAGTAGGGATGTTTCTGGCCAGCTTGTCAAGTTCTTTGGGAGCCATGCCGTGGTTAGTGACCAGGTTTTTGTGGATGGGCTCCCATCCTTTTGTTACTGACGGGGGTTCTTGGAGGCTGGCTGGTGCTCTTGGCTGAAAAGCTTGGGCCCACTGGTCAGGGGAAACTCTGTGGTGTGCGTTTCCCTTTTCTGTTCACTTTGCAGTCTATAAGAATGTTTCAGTTCTCTGTAAACAGTGTCAAGTTCATATTTGAGATGGTCTCTGTGCTGAATAAGTTCATGGATTTCAGCTCGGGCCGTGTTCAGGTGCTTTTCACAATTTGCTCTTGCAAATTTAAACTTGTTAAACTCAATTTAAATGAGCGTGTAAAAGGACGTTAAGTAACAGAATAATATCTGATAGTAGTAAGAACAAAGGAGTAATAACAAGTATTAATCACAAGAAAGGAAGATAATTAAAAAGGAAAAACAAATAGGAGGTAAACAATTCCAAAATGAAATAAAAGGAGGGAAAAAGAGATAAGCCGACTTAGCAGGGAATGCCACAAAGGTGTGCTTCCCCCCAAGTGGGATATCAGCAGCTGTACTGAGACACTTGATTCAATTTTAAGTTCAGAAATGATTTTTTTTTTTTTTCAACCAAAATTCAATCAAGTGTATTCAGTCAGAGGCAGGAAACTTTGGCTAAAACCAAATACTTGTAGTAACAAATTCAACGAATGAAAATGTTTATAACAGTAAACAAAACAAAAACCATAGCCAACAGAGGGAATGAAAGTAGCTGTTCAGATAATTTAGCAAAGGAAAATAAATGGAGACCTATTTCGAGAATGTCCACACGATGGCGTACTTGTGCTCGCGCAAAATGACAGCATGGGGTGGGAGTAATTTGCGAAAGAAAATTAAATAAATATATATGACCTGTCTGCTAATGTCCACACGATGGCGTACTTGCGCACGCGCAAGATGACGTCATGGGGTGGGAGTAACTTGAGAACTAATCAAGCACTTACAGGCTGCCCTCTAGTGTTTGTCTGCGGTATTACACCCTATATTTCAGTGTGATTTCAAATCCGAGAGAGAGTTCTCACGCTTGGATTTTCTGCAAAATCACAATTATTCAATTGAAACCTCGGCGGGTCTGTTTTTTATTTTATTTTTTGGTGCTTTGCTTCACATAAACGGCGTGGCAGATTTTTTTCCTGCACTACGAGTAAATGTGGACAACAGGAATTATACGTCTGTTATTCGGCTCCCATACACATCAGAAATATAGCACTTATTCAAAATGTATTAGGTTTTCGATTGATTAGCAACGTCAATGTAAACCAGGAGTTAATTTTATAAAGATTATAATCTCAGGCCTTACTAAGAAAAGGAGCATCGCTTAGCCCATTTTTTATCACCCTGAAAGAAGAGCATCGTTCTGAACAGGGGATTTTGTAATATTAAAATATAGCACGTCTTTACAGAAGCAATTTTAATATTATGAACTGCAGTTTACTTTATCACTCAACAGTGGCAACAAATGTTTAGACATTATTTAGCAACTTGTTAATCGTGCTGAACTGGGACGGGCTTTTTGTGCCTTTACAGTTCCGGCGCGCTCGCGTACAGAATTAACAACCAAAATACACAAAATTGACAATGCATTCGTTCACAAAACAAAGCTTAAAATGTGCCCGTATTCTCCACCATTATGTAGGGTATCCAGGTCAGGTTTGGGGAATGTACAATTAATTTTAAATGATCGTAATCAATAATTAATCATACGGGTTGAACTCATCAAAGCACGTTAACTTACTTTGATAATATCAGCTCGTAGCTTTAGATCGCACATTAAAGAGGCTTTGTTTTATGACCAACAAACACAGACAATCAAGCATATAATTAGGTTTAATACAAGGAACTACGATATATCACGACACTTAACAAACATACATGTAACATAGAATAAACATAAAATAAGCAAAGTAGAAGCAATAAGGAAAATAAATGGATTATTATAAGGATAGCCAACTTATTACAACAATCAACCCTTAAGAGCCAGCAAATGGAATTACACACTTTAACGCGTTTGAATTTCAGATGAAATAATACTTGCACAATGGACTTTTGTGTCGCTGAGCAAGGGTGCGTGTATGTCGTGTCCTCGTGGCTTCGTGAGATAGGCTTTCTGTCGGTGCTTCCAGAGCGTGGGTTGGTCACAGAAGTTCGAAGCGTCTTAGAGGGTAACTGTTGAAGAGTCAACGGGTGTTCCGGAGGGTTGCAGAAGATTGGGGGAAGAGAAGAGTTGAAATGTTGTTCCGAAGGGGTCCAGAAGAAGTCCAAGGGGAAGAGGGAAGAGAGAGAAAGTGGGGGCAGCAAAAGAGAGTTGAAGTGTTCAGCAGAAGGGGGTTGAAGTAAGAGGAAAGAGATGTAAGGTGAAGTGGGGGCAGCAAAAGAGAGAGTTGAAATGTTCAGCAGAAGAGAGCGAGTCAAAGTTGGAGCTTGACTTTTAAGGCAGGGAGGTCACACCTCCTTTGGGAGAAGTGACCCAATGAGACCCCTCCGTTTTGGGCATGAGTTGGTTTCTTTGTTCTGCCAAGGCTCTTCATTTGCATACTTATGACCGAGTCCTGGATGTGGTTTGAATCACTCAAACGATGGTAACACATAGCAGAATACGTTTTAATGTGACCATATATATATATTCAGCTAGGACAAGTCGTAAGGTTTAATTTGATACCAAGAAACGTGTATTTAGTACACTTAAAAGTGGATATACACGCTTAGGCTATTAAATATAAGGCCTCAGAGTTTAAACTACACAACGAAACAATTCTAACGAGTTTGATATCACATCAGATCTACACAAGTACAGGATTGAACATATTTACTTAAAAATAAACATTTCTGGGTTTTACATGAAAGACACAACTTTTTGTCAACTTTTTCACGTGCCTGGCTCACATGGTACAGCACGGGTTTGGAGTGTAGATTTGAGTCACATGGAAAAGGGGGTTTGTCAATAGCGCATTATACTTCCCAGACTAGCTGGCGCCATTCCAGTGGTTAGAGGAGTTTTAACAGTGGGTTCTTTGTTTTCCGAATTCATGAGTTAATGATTCCCATTCATACGCTACAGTACACACTGCGTGGAATTTCTGAAAATGCGTTTGTCACTTCCTGAATTTTTTGGGAGTTAATTTGGTTGTAGAATGCGGTTGTCACTCCTATATTTTACTGAGCTGTGTGTGAACAGAACAGGATTAAGCACTAAAAGGTAAACTGATAATCAAATTTAGCTGCAGTGTGTACATGGCCAGAGTGAAACCGATGGTTTTATTCGCTGAAAATCATCCACTTCTGTGAAGGCAGTCACCTCTCTTTCAAAATATAAATCCCAACTTGAGGCGACAATTTTGGAATGCGGGATCTGACTTACGGCGGATGCCGACTATGATAATTGATAAAAAAATTTTTTAAATGAATTAAAGAAAGTGAATAGAGTAAATTGGTGGCCTGTTTTTCACACAAAGCAATCAGAAGACTTGAAATACTCCTGGAATGAAACAGGTCACTGCAGCAGAGGAGAATGTGTACAGAAATCAACATATTAAACATTAACTACAGTGAATACATGTTGCTGAGTTCAAATTAAATGAAAATCATTCCCAAACCTATTGTGTCATGATGACAAAGTTGTAAATCCACATATAATTCATGATAATAAAATTCCAATGCCCTTCATGTCAGTATATTGATGCCAAAGTTTTCTCACCGAAAGCTATTTTGTTTGCAAACAATGTCACAATACAGAAACTAGAGGGCGCGTTTGTCGTCTACATAGTGACGTGCTGGGCTCTAGCACAGGCGGCATTATCTGACACCTTGGGAGTGATGGTGCGTTCAAGTTATGTAGGAATGATCGTATTTACAAATTGAATGCATATGAATGGCACCACAAAGTCGTAATTACGAGTGGGAAACGGGATTTTCTTAGAGCCCAGAATTTCCGAGTTGGGGGCGTTACTATTATAGATTTACTTGAGGATACTGGAGGATTTTTAATGTAGAGTTTAGTTTGTAGGCATTTTTTTTTTTTTGTACTGTTCATGAAGAAAACGATAAAACTTACCAGAAAATAAGACTAATTTAGATGGTTAATGCAGAGGCAAGCGTTTGCAACAAAACAACTATATAATTCTATGTGGCCAAACAAGAATGGTAAAATAGATATAAAAAGCATTCATTACACACCTAATGTGTGGGTTTGCTCTTCAATTTGTTGCATTGGTGCTAAAAAAGCTACCTGCCTTCACTAGTAAGTGAAAAAGTGAGAAAAAAATATGAAATTGCAAAAAGGGTACGTTTTTCTGACTAAAATCATTTGAACCCACATCACATTGTATTAACAATTTTCAACCTCGTATGTACGAACATCCCAGGAGGACTTGAAAACCCATTTTGTATACACGAGGCTCTTGATAAGACCAGCAACTTGCGTTCTGGAAACAGATGCATTTCAGAAAACTGAGCATTTATTTGTCTAAAAAAATAACACAGAGACAGGCGTAAGCCACTACAGAGTGTGCAAGATCTGGAGAGGGAATGAGTGGTTGGTGTGTGGTTGAATATGAAGCCCCTATGCGGCCCACTGTGGCCCCTGGCTTCCGTCTGCTCCAACCAGACCAAAGACAAAAGCCCTGGTTTCATCTGGCTGTTCACAGCCTGAGAGCTGCCAAAAAATCTACAGATATCCCCCTCTATCCACACACACACACACACACACACACACACAGAACCAGAGCCAGAACCATGACACTACCATTCTCTTCTGCTCATAATTTGTATCTTGGATCTGAAACACTTCTAGTTGTGAGCAGTTTTGAGATTCTGATTTATGCTGGGAAATGTAGAAAAAGTTCACATGCAATCATGCATGTACATAAACAGATTTTAGATCATCAAACAATATGATATATTGCTGCAAGTATTATACACATATTAAGCAATGCATCACTGCATCATAAAGATGAGGTTTGTGATTTCTAAGCCACTAGTCTCGCCAAATGGAATCGCAAAAATAATACGGATAGGAGTTTACACTACACGATATTAAGCCCGATTTTTGCTCGCTGACAGTTTTGTGGAGATTGCCAACAAAAGCTGGAAATCGTAAGCAAATTAGAGCTCTCTCCCATGAGTGATGAATGCAATGTATGAACTATCAAAGACACGCTTGCTGACACGTCGCCAAGGCATCGCCGATGTCAGCGAGATATCTAGAATGTTAAATATCTGGACCTTTCTGCGACTCCAAATTGTGCAATGTGATATATGTTAGCATTGATCTACAGCCAATGAGAGAGCAAGAAACGGGGTATGGGAAGTTTCAGTGGGAGGATTCCTGATGTACCTGCAACAGAACATCAACTAGCATGTCTGCGGTATCAAGAAAGTCTCATTGGACCGAAAAAATGGAGGACAAATAAGTGGACATTGGCAGGAGCACCAGTGCCTATTTGATGTTTCCTCTGAACTGTAGCACAATTGTATGGTTCAATTAGTTGCATTTTATTAATTGCATTTAGCAGTGGTTTTTCCCAGCGGTCAATGAACATACCTGTAACCCACTTTTGAGTCACGATCCACCAGTTGAGAACTACTGATACAAGTAACACCAAGGAATTGAGTTTGGAACACCTTCTAAATGACTTACCGAGCATGCTGGAGAGCCAGAGGGCCAGATCTTCCTTCATAGGCAGCAGACTGGCTTCATGTCGACTAGCCAGCCACTGACTGTACAGCTGCAGATCTGTGAGGCCTGGACTACCCAGTGGCTTGCCACTTTGTGTACTACACATGCTTCTGAAAACACAGAGAGAGAGAGAGACATACATCCACAGATCAAATACTACCCAAAAAAAACATTAGCTAATCATTTGACTCCCCCAAACAAATCATTCCACTTTCCCACAGAGCACAAACATCGTCTTTCTTTCCTAAAATCCCTGATCATTAAAACTGTTTCACAGTAGACTGTTATCCTCCTTCCTGATCTCTCATCATTATCCAGCTCCAGGCTCTCTCTTCTCTGTCCTGTGATATCGTATTCACTGACTTTATCTCTTTTTTTAAGACAGAACAGTCATACATTGTGGCTTCTCTTCTATCCTGCCTTCCTGCGACTCTCTTTAGCCCAAAACAAAGGCTCTTACACACATGAACATGTCTTTGCCATTTAAATGTCAAAATAAGTTGTGATTTCACGATCCGAAAAACTAGATTTACATTTTCTTTGGTTTCAAGGGCGTTTTTAATGCTGCGGGTGATTGTTGCTGGGTGGTTGCTTACTGGGCCCAAGTGAAAACAGCCCATCTCCAAGCCTATTGATATTCTGGTTTTGGCTCAGGTTCCTTCTTCAATGTAAGTCTATGGGATTTTATGTGTTTTATTGTCTGCCAGGCAAAAATCCTCAATCCGATTGCTCAGAGTAGTACTGTAGTAGAGAAGTACCTCTTCCTCAACAAGATGTATGATTTGAGATATCATTCATGTAGCACAAACAGTGCAGGATGCATACACATCGAAGTTTAAATGTAATAATAACACTTTACATTTCTTTATCAATAACTACATGCCTCATCCTATGAATAAAATCCATGAAAAAAAAAATTATATTTGTTTTTAAAGAAAGAAATCAATATTACTGAAGATGGTGTTTGAAAGGGTAGCAACTCAAGTTCATGTTGACAGATTTTGTTTGAAATGACATCACACGAGTCCGTTCTTTGGTATATTGGCACACACCGGAGGTGTTAACAGCCAACTCAAACTTTTCTTTAAAATTTGTGCTGAAAAGATGTTTCAAACCAGTGCAACAAACTCAAAAACACTTTTTTTTGCCAGATTTTGTTAGAATGGCATCACACCAATAATTTTTTTTTATTTCGTTAGATGTTGGTGAACTATCCCCAAAAATTAAAATTCTCTCATCTTTTACTCAACCTCACGCCATCCCAGATGCATTTGACGTTCTTTCTTCTGCTAAACACAAACAAAGACTTTTAGAAGAATATCTCAGCTCTGTTTGTCCATTCATGGCAAGTCCATGGTGGCCAGATCTTTGAAGCTCCAAAAGCATTAAAGTAATCAATACAAATCCAGTGGTTAAATCCATGTCTTCAGAAGTAATATGATAGGTTTGGTTGAGAAACAGATCAAAATTTCATTCCTTTTTTACTATAAATCTCCACTTTCACTTCCACATTCCTCTTCCTTTGTTTTTTTTTGGTGATTTGCATTCTTCGTGCATGTCACCACCTACTTGTCGGGGCTGGTCAAAGGTGGAGATTTATAGTCAAAAAGGGCATAAATATTGATCTGTTTCTCACCCAAACCTATCATATCAATTCTGAAGACATGGATTTAACAACTTGGTGTCTTAAGGATTACTTTTATGCTGTCTTTATTTGCTTTTTGGAGCTTCAAAGTTCTTGCCACCATTATATGGACCTCCAGAGTTGAGATATTCTTCTAAAAATCTTAATTTGTGTGTTGCAGAAGAAAGACAGTCATGCACATCTGGGATGGCATGAGGGTGAGTAAATGATGAGAGAATTTCCATTTGTGGGTGAACTATTTCTTTAAGAAGGTGTTTAAAAATCGGCAAGAAGTTGTTCTGAAAGATTTCGAACAAACATAAACTCCTAAACACCTCTTAGGCCAGATTTTGTTCAAAATGACGTCCTACACATTCTTTGTTTGATTTTCCTAGAAGTACATTGGTGCCATAAGAGTTGATGAAAGTGAGGCTCTTTCATGCAACCAAAATTTGAGAACATTTTAACATTTTAACTAAGTTGACCAATGAGAGTTTAGAGAAGCTGGTCCATTTGTACTTTTGGACATCAAAACTCTGTACCGTACTCATCTTAGACTGTCTGTTTCCACACCCTCAAAACTGAGCTTGTGCATTTTTACATCAGACCTTTCTCTAGTGTGTAAGCATCCTTACGTTTAGTGGTTTACTCAGATCTGACCAATAGTAACTAGCCTTAGAAAACACCAGTAATTAGGTCCATATGACTCTCTTAGATGGTCTTGGCTTTCTCATTCAACCTCTAATAAAACACAGTCTGTCTGGGAATCAAACAGCAGACAGACAGTACAGATATCATGAGCAGATAAGTTTGTTGTTCATGTCTTAATATGCATCTTGCTTTTTTTCTCTACGGAACAGTCTGTCCCATTTCTAGAGTGGATTACAGTGCCTGACACCTCTGTGGGCTTCTATTTCTCTCAACTTATTTCAGCACAGGAGCTCTTTCATGAAGAAAAACAAAGAGAAAGAAAATGAAAGAGGAGATTTGGTTTATCTGAAAGACATTTGGTAGGTTAAAGTGAACTCTAGAGTACTTTTTTGTAGAAGGAAAATATACAGATTGACTTTCAGTTTGCTTTATTCTGCCAGCCATTCAGAGTCTTCCACAACAAAGTGACGATTGTTAGACACAAGTTCTTATTCCCAGGTTGCTAAGTTGGATTCAGGAGAGCAAAACTTAGGAAAAGGGGGTCCCGTTCTGCATCACTGAAGATATTTACACTTCTCAGAACTCATAACTTTGAGTCAATAAATTATGGGTAGGGGGAAATCCCAAGAAACACTGGGTGGTATAATCCTGTATATTAGCTCTGTTCCAAAACCTAGCATGCTGCCTTGCTTTCTACCGTCTTCCAAGCCAGCATCCTATCAAAAATAGATCTGCATAAGTAACTGATTTGAAATGCTCTTCAAAGGCCCTTTCCCAAATGGTGCACATGATGTGGACTTGAGGACTTGCATTGGCTGTCGTGTTCATGTGTCATAGAAGTCCACAAGATCGTTGTGTGTTCTAGTTCCATGTCCCCATGTAAATGCATAAGCGCCGCTCTTACAGGTTTTTGAAGAGTGCACATGTGCGTGGAACAAGTACACTGGGGGAATCTCAAAGATTTGTGTAAGAGGGAAACCTCACTATTGCAGCACAATTCCACTGTCAAGATGGAAAGTTAAGGATACAATCGCAGCAGCAGCTCTAGAATATCTGGAAATGCAAAGCAAAGCAATTGATAATAAAAAATAGCTAAGTCTATGTCCATGCTTTTTATTTACACAAGCGTCGTGAGGAAATGACTGTATATGGAGGTAACACAGTGCATGTAAACGGGAATGCCACGTTCAAATCTTAAGCAGCTTTCTTACAATTAAAGGCGTGAAATAAACTGATGCGAGCTCCAAAGTAGACTTTTTTCCAACAGCCTATGCGGCATTGTGTCACCAAAGTGAGGACTTGGATGCGGACCACATGGGCTTAATGCACCATTTGGGACAAATGCCTAAAGGTGCTAATATACCTATAGCGAACTGACGAACGAATGGTTGTGACATAATTTCAAACAAAGTCTGGACTATACTCTGAACGCATAGTCTGCGCATGCACCTGGAATTGTTTGCACTAATTAGTGGGTCCACTAATGGCAAGTGGGTGGCAATGCATAGTGGGTGGTTTCTGCATGCATAGTTTACAAATCCACTGCGATTAATGCATCCTCGCCCTTCAAATCTACAAACAATACTGGTATAAAGTAGCAGGCTTTGTTGAGAACATGCAGATTATCCAGATGAACTCATTTGATTGGCAGAATACACTAGAATTTAAAGAGAATGTACTCCCTTCAACCATATTTGCAAAGATGTGTGATGATTCTGGATTAGTACACGTGTAAAGAAAAACATCAGCAGGATGTTACAGTGAGATATAACTGCCTAAGAAGAACAAGGAAATGTTCCTGTAACTATAAGTTCTGTTCACAAAAGAGTTTAACAAGAAACACATTTGCTAATGCAAGCATTACTACTGTTCATACCTAGTGCGTTAGTGATTTAAACAAAACTCCTCAAGTAGGGCTGTCGACTGGGCAGAGAAACTAAATTAAAATTTGTACCTTTTATATATTACCAAAATTCTAATAAAATTCAAATTTCAAAGTCACCAGATTTTTAAATTGACGTTGTTAACATGGTGGTGCACTGGTGCCAAAGTACTACCCAAGACTCAAGCTTCATAATAACGGTGAAACCAAATTGTTTTTCATTCAATATAGTTGTATATACGGTAGTAATAATAGTAGTGGTATTCAGCTGAACTGGGTAGTAAAGCAGCTCAGACTCTTAGCCCACAGGCTGTTGAAACTGATGGAGCACAACAGAATGGAACTGAACCTGAGTATCTCAAACCGCACTTTCCTAATTGAACTCCTTTCCTGACAAAGCATTTTGAAAAACCATTGCTTAATCTGAGAAATGCTGATAAGATTGCAAGAAGCAAATGGCCAAATACCTCCATCTAAGGGGCTTTTCACACCAAATGCCATTGTGTCAATCCACACAGTTTTCCAACTGTTTTTCTGTGTAAACATGTGCTAGACGGACATTTTTGACCGTTTCGCCACATTTGTAGTTTATCCTGAGTCTTGTGCAGGAGCGATGTGTTTTTTAGAGGCAGTGTAAAGTTAAAAGAACTTCTATCCTTTAAAATGTGTCTCAAGGCACATGTGTTTGTTAAAATGTATTTGTTGTCATCATCAGTGTCTATGTGTTTTGTCAAGCCAGCCCCAGCTTCATCCTTTCCACAAACTTTTACACTGGTGCCAAAACCCGGGAAAAGTTAGTATGTGCCGTCAAGGAGTCCTCGCCGCTGGATTGCAATGCCGAGGGAGTGTTCAATCTGGTGGCGCTGGAGCTCTGTGTCAACTAGCAACTGAAAGGGATGGTTGAAGGGTCCAGTAGCATCGTGAACAGACGCAGTACAGCAAGTTGAGGGCCAGTTGACTGCGTGTCCGGGGCCAGCGAGCGCATCTGTCTCCTCTCTCTCTCCTCTCTCTGCTTTTTCCACTCGCTCTATCCTCCCCCTCCCCTCTCCTCTCCCTAGATCCTCCATAGAAATGGGGGGGAGTATGTCACAGGCCGGAGAATTCCCCGACCTGAGTTTGGCGATGGGGGTATGTGGTGAGCAAGGTGGGGCCGAACGGTGTCTGGGCAGAGCGAGGCCGGGAAGATAAGTGGTGAATGAGGTTCATCTGTGTGCCACACCAGTCTCACGTTCCAGTGAGGGGTGGTTGGAGTATTTAAGCAGAGGAGACAGCGGCAGATGAGAGAGAGATGCACGAATCTGCCTGTGTGTAGTATTGAGCTGAAAAACCAACAGAGTTATGTGTAGTCAAGCTGAAAAGCGTAACGTAGTGTGAAGCAGTGTGTTATTGTGTGCTGAAAAGAGCAACAATAAATGTCTATGTGTTTTGTCAAGCCAGCCCCAGCTTCCTTTTATCCAAAAATAAAATTAGCAACACATAGCAACTCCCTGGCAATCACCCACAACAACCTAGCAAAAACCTAGCAATGCCCTAGAAACCACAAAGAGCACCTTAGCAACCACACAGAAATGCCTTGGCAACCACCCACAACATCCTAGCAGCCACATAGCCATGCCCTGACAACCACTCACTACACCCAAGCAACCGCACAGCAGTGCAAGAGCAATAAATTAAGAACACCTTTGCAACCACATAACAATGTCCTGGCTATCTCACAGAATAACCTAGCAAACACCTAGCAATGCCCTAGCAATAAAATTAGAAAATCTTTGCATCCACATAACAATGTCCTGGCAACCACACACAGCAACCTACCAAACACCAACAATACCTTAGCAACTGCCCAGAACACCCTAGCAACCACACTGCAATGCCTCAGCAATAAAATCAGATCACATTTGGAACCACATAGTACAACCCCGGAAACAACCCAGAACAACCTTGCAACCACCTAGCAAAACTCTAGCAACCATCTTGCAGCTACATAACAAAAGCCCTGTCAAGCAATAAAATAAGACCAATTTTGTAACCACATTGCAATGTCATAGCAACCACCTAGAACACCCCAGCAACCACACAGCGACGCCCCAGCAATAAAATCAGACAACTTTTGTCACGTGATTGTAGGTAGAACCGCAGAGGCAGTTTAAGGGCTTTTATTAAAAAATAAACAAAATACAAAACAAAACTCTAATGATGGTGAGGAACAATAAAAAAAACACAAAACCAAGATAGGCAGGGTGTAGGACTCAGGCAAGGTTTCGGCCGCTGGCAAGGGGTCAGACTGGTCATCGGCCCCTGGACAGAGGTCAGGCAGGGCATCGGCCACTGGACAGATGTCAGGCAAGGTGACTGCCGTTTGAGAGGGGTCAGACAGGGAGGTGGTAGCTGCTGAGCTAGTTGATGGAACACCAGCAGAGGAGCTGCAGCGCAATCTAACCCCTTGAGGCGAAATGTAGAGGACTCTGACTCCTCCAAGGGCATAGCAGTTGACTCCGTCACCTCCAGGGATGCTGCAGCAGGCTCGCTGAAAGTTCCTCCGCCTCCTGGCGATCAGCCGCAGCGGATTCCTCAGACTCCTGGTGGTCAGCCGCACCAGGTTCCTCTGCCTCCTGGCGGTCAGCTGCAGCAGGTTCCTACGCCTACTGGTGGTCAGCCACATCAGGTTCCTCTGCCTCCTGGTGGTAAGCCAAGGGGTTCATTCTGTCTCCTGGCAGTCAGCCGCAGGTTCCTCTGCCTCATGGCGGTTAGCCGCAGATTCCTCTGCCTCATGGCGGTTGGTGACAGCAAGCTCTGCCTGTTCCTGGAGGACAGGTTAACTTCCTCCTCTCATGGCACTGTGAAGCCTGAGAAGAACCATGGGAAGGTCAGGTTGCAGGCTCAGAGGAGTTGTGGGATTTGGTGTTCCAACATTGTAACAGAATCTATATCTCTGTGAGCCGACAGACATGGTTGACCAAATCCCAGAAAGGCCAAAAGAAAAACTCACCCAGCTCCTCAGTGCTTTATGGTTCATCCAGACCCGACAGGAAAAGATGTTTGAGACTGGTCTCATCATAGCACCACCTGTGGGGCACATGGACCAGCTCCTCAGCATAATAAAGGGTATCCCATTCTGCAAGATCTTGTCCTGGGTGGTGCTACGAGAGACCAGCTTCTTCTGGACGGGAGCTAGTTTGAGAAAAATGCCCATATTGCCACTGCTGGGTCCAAGGTTGGCCAGATTGTTATGTCATGGGAACATGGGTAGGACCCATAAAGCCCATGTGGTCCGCATCCAAGTCCTCACTTTGGTGACACAATGCCGCATAGGCTGTTGGAAAAAAGTCTACTTTGGAGCTCGCATCAGTTTATTTCACGCCTTTAATTGTAAGAAAGCTGCTTAAGATTTGAACGTGGCATTCCCGTTTACATGCACTGTGTTACCTCCATATACAGTCATTTCCTCACGACGCTTGTGTAAATAAAAAGCATGGACATAGACTTAGCTATTTTTTATTATCAATTGCTTTGCTTTGCATTTCCAGATATTCTAGAGCTGCTGCTGCGATTGTATCCTTAACTTTCCATCTTGACAGTGGAATTGTGCAATTACATTTTAACCTTAACGGTATCACGTCTTCACGCATTTGCTTAATAATTAATGATTTGTGTTACAGCAAAACATAAAAGACAGTAAACAAATAATAGATATTAATGATTTCTCACTGGAGCAGTTTTAGGGCGTTTTCACACCTAGTCTGTTTGAGCACTCCAAGCGCTCTCAAGAGTGATAGAGCGTGTATATGTGAGCAACCCAAGTGGTCTCAGACCCCCCAAAAGGACCCAAAAGCTAACCGTACTCAGACAACCTCATGAGATTCGTTTGTGAGTACTTTTGTGGTTTGATTGATTTTCTGCAATGTGAAAGCGAAGCGGTACCAGTCCGCTTTGCATTTTATGACTTAAGTACCTCGTGGCTTGCCATACATAGCTGCATTACATACTTCATATTACAGTCACTATTTACTGTCTACATATGGGAATTTTAAGCAAATATAGATATACAATGATTACCATGACAAGTTTTTGTGTCTCATATTCTGTTCTTGTTGTATTATTTGAGCACCTAAAATGAACGGACTGGCCGCATTCAGAGCAGGGCAGCACGTTAAGATGAACCACTTTAAAGTGCTCTGATAGGCGTACCATCTACGGAGGTTTGCGTCAAACTCTTTTTTTTTTTTTAACATATCTCTGATGTGTGTGATGCTCTCATGATTTTTACTGCTTACTAGTATGTCACAATTACCTTTTGAAATTGACAGCAGAACGTCTAGGTTACGTATGTAACCTCCGTTCCCCGATGGAGGGAACAAGACGTTGTGTCAGAGAAGAGAAACTAGGGGTCTGTCTTGAGCACCGATATACACCTCTGATCTATGAAAAAAGGCCAATGAGAAGTTGGCAGCCGGTATTTGCATATCCCGCCCCCGGACATATGGGTATTTAAGTGGGGCAAATACGGGAGTTCATTCAGGATTTTTCTGAGGAGCCGGAAATGGTCCAGCCATAACAGTGGCTCGGCTCAGCAATGTGGCAGGGAAGACACAACGTCTCGTTCCCTCCATCGGGGAACGGAGGTTACATACGTAACCTAGACGTTCCCCTTCTGTCGCTCTCTCCACGTTGTGTCAGAGAAGCGACACTAGGGGTCCACTTATAAACGTGCCATGCGCTGAGCCGTGTACGTGAACTGCTGATACAGGAGCGAGCAGGCATTCTTACGTGCAAAGGCGACCAGTTGTATCAGACTGCACGTACCCTTCCCCAATGCCCCATTAAAGCCATCAGAGTCCTTCTGGTTACCCTGGAGGGGGAACAAGGTGATGGCTGCCAACCTGGGAATGGGCCAGCCTGGCTGGGCCTCTTTAGTCTCTATGATTCTCGCATAGAGCAACTACGGCTGGGGCCCTTACATGCATTGAGGGAAGGAGGTCTTAGCCCTTCTTTCAGGGGGAGAAGACCCTGCGGAGGCCACACCTACACTGCAGGGGAGGCAAAGAGTGGCAAATACATCACATGGCTTGTTAGGACCTATGTGGAAAAGTTGGTGCGGTGGTAGATCCAGCCTCGTAGAGGGGGGAAGCGTACAGCACGGCGACCGAGGCAGCTGTAACTGCCTAAGGGAGACACGGGGGTCCGCTCGTGAGGGGGACAGAACCGCGGAATTACACACAGGGGGAGTCCGAACAGGAGGCCTTACCTGTGGAGCACCTATTCCAGTACAGGGTAGATTGGGTACCCGTAGTGGCTTGGGTCGGCGAGTTCCTCCGCTGAACTGCGGACCCAAAAGGGCTAGGGAGGAGTCAACCAGGGACCCGAAGATGGGATCTCCTGGGAACGGAGGCGCACTATTTTAACTCGGCTGAGGGAAAGGGCGCCAGGCACAATCGATTCACCCAGCCAGATTGTCAGCGTGTTACCGAGTTCTACGGGCTCAGACCTGAGAAAACACGGGATGATACTGACTCAACTCGGAGATTGTAAAATCTCGAAAAAGTGTTTAGGTGTTGCCCACCCTGCTGCTCTGCAGATGTCTGCTAGGGAGGTGCCCCTGGCCAGTGCCCATGAGGACGCAACACCCCTGGTGGAGTGAGCTCGGACATGCAAGGGGGGGGCACGGCCTGGGTGTGATAAGCCAATGAAATGGCGTCGACAACCCAGTGGGCAAGCCTCTGTTTGGAGACAGCGTTCCCTTTCCGCTGTCCCCCGAAGCAGACAAAGAGCTGCTCAGAGCGTCTAATGCTCTGCGTGCGGTCCAGATAGATAAACAAAGCACGATCCGGACACAGCAACGAAAGGGCTGGGTCTGCCTCCTCCGGGCAGCGCTTGCATGTTCACTACCTGATCTCTGAAGGGTGTGGTAGGAACCTTGGGCACATAGCCCGGTCGCGGTCTTAGGATTACGTATGTGTCTGCCGGACCGAACTCCAGGCAAGTGTTGCTAACAGAGAACGCTTGCAGGTCCCCGACCCTCTTGATGGAGGCGAGCGCGATCAGCAGGGCAGCTTCTTTCTGAGAGAGAGGGCCCTGAGTCCAGCTGAATCTAGCGGCTCGAAGGGAGGTCTCTGGAGGCCCATGAGGATGATCGAGAGATCCCAGGAGGGGAACAGGTTAGGCCGGGAGGGAGTTAGCCTCCGGGCACCTTTAGGAACCTGACAATTAAGTCGTGCTTACCAAGAGACTTGTCGTCTATTGTGTCGTGATGAGCGGCGACATACACCTTGAGGGTGGAGGGGGACAGCCTCCTCTCCAGCCTCTCCTGTGGAAACATGAGCACTGACCTAACCGCGCATGGTAGACCGGCTAGATCTTCCGCATCCCGTCCAGGGGCCAGACGTGGAGGTTCTAGAGGTCTGGCTCTGGGTGCCAGAGCGTGCCCCGTCCCTGAGAAAGAAGGCCCTTCCTCAGGGGAATTCCCCAGGGAGGGGCTGTCGTGAGGAGCATGAGGTCCGAGAACCAAGTTCGAGTGGGCCAGTAGGGGGCCACCAGAATGACTTGCTCTTCATCCTCCCTCACCTTGCATAGCACCTGTGCAAGAAGGCTCACTGGGGAAAATGCGTACTTGCACAGCCCCGCGGGCCAGCTGTGTGCCAAAGCATCTGTCCCGAGGGGAGCCTCTCCGGGCATACCAGAGCGGGCAGAGGGAGGTTTCTTGGGAGGCAAACAGGTCTACCTGAGCCTTGCCGTACCGGTCCCAGATCAGCTGGACTGACTGGGGGTGGAGCCTCCACTCTCCGCCGGGCAAGCTTTGTCTTGACAGCGCATCCGCTATCACATTGAGGTTGCCGGGGATGTGAGTGGCACGCAGTGACTTGAGTCACTGCTGACTCCAAAGGAGGAGACGACGGGCGAGCTGTGACATGTGGAGGGAGCGTACTCTGCCTTGGCGATTTATGTAGGCTACCACTGTGGTGCTGTCTGTCCTGACTAGGACATGTTTGTCTCGAATTAACGGGAGAAACTTCCTCAGGGCAAAGAAAACAGCCAGCAGCTCTAGGCAGTTGATGTGCCAACGCAGCGGGGCCCGGTTCCAACGGCCTGCGGCTGCGTGCCCGTTGCACATGGCGCCCCAACCCAATTTGGAGGCGTCGGTTGTGACCAGAAGGCGTCAGGACACCTGCTGCAAGGGTACCCCTGCCCATAGAAAGCAGAGGTCTGTCCAGGGTTTGAAGGTTTGGCAACTTTTATATTGTGCGTGCCGCGGCACCATGCTCGTCTCGGGACTCGAGTCTGGAGCCAGTGCTGAAGTGGTGTCATATGCATCAACCCCAGCGGCGCGGCCGACGCGGAGGATGCCATATGCCCCAGGAGCTGTTGGAATCGTTTTAGAGGGACCACGGTACCTGGCTTGAAGGAAGCGAGGCATTTCAGCACCGACTGAGCATGCTTGTTGGAGAGACGTGCTGTCATTGAGACTGAGTCTAACTCCAAACCGAGAAAAGAGATGTTCTGAACCGTGGTGAGCTTGCTCTTTTCCCAGTTGACCTGAAGCCCCAAACGGCTGAGGTGCCTGAGCACCTGGTCTCTGTGTGCGCACAGTAACTCTCGCGAGGGGGCCAGGATGAGCCAGTCGTCGAGGTAATTGAGTATGCCAGCTTCTCGGAGCGGGGCAAGAGCTGCCTCTGCAACTTTCGTGAAGACGCAAGGGGACAGAGACAGGCCGAAGGGGAGGACTTTGTACTGATATGCCTGGCCGTCGAACGAACCGTAGAAAGGGTCGATGTCGAGGGCGAGTCGATACGTGGAAGTACGCATCCTTCAGGTCTACCGCTGCAAACCAATCTAGATGCCGGACGCCAGATAGAATTTGTTTCTGGGTAAGCATTTTGAACGGGAGTTTGGACATTGTCCGATTGAAAACTCGCAGTTCCAAGATCGGTCGTAAGCTGCCGCCTTTCTTGGGTACAACGAAGTAAGGGCTGTAGAAACCCTTCTTCGTTTCGGTTGAAGGGACAAGCTCTATCGCATCCTTGATTAGAAGGGAGGCGATTTCTTCGCGCAGGGACTGGGCATGTTCGCCATGTACAGCGGAAAAATGAACGCCCACAAAGGGGGGCGGAGGCCTGGCAAACTGAATTGCGTAACTGAGTCGAATGGTCCGGTGCAGCCAGCGTGACGGGCTGGGCAGTGAAAGCCACGCTTCTAAACTCCGTGCTAGGGGCACCAAGGGGACAAGTATTTTGGACGTACCCGATGGGGCTTTGCAGCGGTGCGGAACATGTAATGCGGTGTTGGGAGGCAGTGAAGTGGCCCGAGGCTCTGGTGCTGAGAATAGACTCAAAGCACTTACCTTGCTCCGCGCACCCGGCAGGGGGCGGGTTCGTGACTGAGGAGGTGGTCTGGTGTTGGCGTCCTCTGAGCTGGTCTGAACTGGCCGGCCGGAGAACAGTCGTGGGGCTGAAGGCGGGGACACCGCGTCCAGGAAACCAGGACTGTTGAGGCCTGAGTGCCGTGAGAACGGCATTTGCGGGCCAGGTGACCCAGAGACAAAAAGGAAATAGCTCTATAGAATGTAATGAATTTAACAAAAAATTCTACTCCCGGCCCTCCACCGGGAAACGGAGCGGTCTTACCAGCTCCGGAGCTACCGTCTCGGTCTCTGGGTCGGTCATCTCAGGAGCGCCTGGGAGCCTTCCGGGTCCTCGAGGGGGTCCGTGAGATGAGAGGCGTCCAACTTCTGCGGGGAGCTCGACGCTGGGGCTGAGAGCTGGGCCCACTCTCTTCATTAGTTGAGGCGGAGTACCACTTTCTTTCTTTCTTGAAAGCCGCAGGAGGACGCCCTCGGTGAGCAGACAGGGCATGGCCCCTGGCGGCAGGTTTGCGGCAGGGCAACATGTGTGAAATAGCCTCCGTCTGTTTCTTCACCACTGAGGACTGCTGGGCGGAGTCGTCAAGTGGTGTCGCCGAATGGACGGAGCTGGGAGACGGGGGCGTTTTGAGAAAGCGTGCTTTGTCTGCCTCCTGTACTGCGACCAGGTCCTGTCCATGCGTTGCGTTTCTGGACCACAGGGGGTGGCCATTGCCTGTTTGAGTGCAGTTCCTGTAGCACGTCAAGAACAGGACTACCCAAGTGCAGATTTTGGAGTGCCTTGGCCTGGTGGACTTGCAGGAGGGTGCCATGGCGTGCAGGGGGGAGCGGTCTGGGACCATTCTACCACCGAGGGTAGCGAGAGCGGAGCGGCTGTGAGCGGCGCACATGAACGCGGAAACAATTAAGCCCGGGGAAGCATAGCGGACCTCCGTGCATCAGGCTCAGACTGGGCGTAGCCCCAAGGTGGTGGCCCAGGTGAGTTATCCGCATCCGACGCCGCTGTTACGCTCTCCGATGCAGCGGTGATGTCTTCATCCAATGCCGGGGAGCTCGAGGGACCGGATGGTAGGCCGTTAAGCGGACCGCACTAATCCCGAGCTCGGGGGAAGCAGGCAAGCGTGCCGGGGAGGCGGCAGGTTTCGAGGGGATTTACCCGGCGAAAGCGTCCCGTTATTCTCCCCAGATCATCTTTCATCGCCCGCGGCGCCTGCCTCAATCCCGTAGGAAGGAGGCAAGGCGCGGGGGGCGGCTGAAATGGCTCTCGCTCACTACAAGAGAAAGCAGAGATCGCAACGCTGCCGCGGTTATGTTCTCACACTGAAAACATAACCCATTGGAGAGAATGCTCATCCCGAGCTCGGACGGAAACCAGCAAGCATGCCGGGGAGGCGGGGGGTTTCGAGGGGGTTCACCCGGCGAAACGGCGCCTGTCATTGTCCCCGGATCGTCTTCACCGCCCGCGGCGCCTGCCTCAATCCCGTAGGAAGGAGGCGAGGCACGGGGGGGCGGCTGAAGTTGCTTTCTATCACTACAAGAAAAAGCCTACGACCGCAATGCTGTCATAGCTATGTTCTCGTACTGAAAACATAGACCATTCATAAAAACGCTGCCTGCGTGTGATCTCAACCCAGGAATGCAAGGCAGTTTTTATGACCGTCAGAGGTGGGGAGAATCACCGCATCAAGAAACTACACAGGGGCGGAAAAATCGTCTTTAAAAAGACACGTCCTGAAAATGAACTCCCGTATTTGCCCCACTTAAATACCTGTATGTCCAGGCGCGGGTTTTGAAAATACTGGCTGCTAACTTCTCATTGGCCTTTTTTCATAGATCAGAGGTGTATATCGGCGCTCAAGAGAGACCCCTAGTGTCGCTTCTCTGACACAACGTGGAGAGAGCGACAGAGCGACAGAAGGGGAACTATTCATAACTGTTTCAAAACAAATAAATGTTAGCAATTCACAATTAATGTAATTTTGTTAACTTTATAAAAAGGTACTATTTGTTAACATTAGTTAATGCATTAGGTATCATGAAGAAACAATGAACAATATATTATACAGCCTTTATTAAATATAATGTTTATAAATGACAATTGTTCATTGTTAGTTCATGTTAATTCATAGAGCTAATGTTAATTAATACAACTTTTGGTTTTAAAAATGTAATAGTATTCATAGTTCATTAGTTCATGTTAACTACAGCAATGTTGTTAAATAATGTTAACAAATTGAACTTTTGTAAAGTGTAACCATAATGTTACTGTGTGGGGCATAAACATAACTGCAAAATATAACTTGCAAAAGTGTGGCAAAGGGCACTTTGAAAAGAATTACTGTTAAAAAATTGGAGATTGGCATCTGCCTCAAATTTCCTGATGAACCACTAGCAACCACCCAACCCACCCTAGCAACCACTCAGCAATGCCCCAGCAATAAAATCAGACCAATATAGCAACCACATAGCAAACCCTAGCAGCTACCCACAACACTCTAGCAACCACCTAGCAACACCCACCCAACACACCATTGCAACTACATAACAACAGGCCTGTCAACCACCCACAACACACTAGCAACCTCACAAAAACACCCCAGCAATAAAATCAGACCACTTTAGCAACCACATATAATAAAATAAACTAGAATTCACTGGGAGCTCTTTAATTAAGAGGGCTGATCAGCATTTTCTGGCTAAGGAAGTTCAGTCAAACTCATGATCACCATCTGGAAACTGATACTCAGCAAACACACACCCCCACAACAGATGGACAGGACATGTACATTTCAGTAGCAAACAATATAAACACACATATATTGAGCGCACATGGATGAAACCAACGGTCAGTGTACGTGTGATACAGAGCTGATACTGTTATATTGAACCATATAATATTCAATCACAGTTTATATTTTCAGAGTTATAGACTAAAGTTGTGGCAGTCATACAGTATAGGTGTTTACCATATGCTGTGAGAATCTCCCATCCCTATACCATAAACGTTGAGACAAAAATAATAACAGATTAAATACTTGTATATCTGATTGTGTTGCAGTAATTTGAGATGAGATGCTGTGACATGTTCAACAAGCACAGAACACACATTGTGTTGTGTCCTCCATGGACTGAAGGGTAAAACACACACACAAACACAGACACACACACACACACACACACACACACACACGTTTACTTAGCAAGGCAATAGACTTCTATGGTTTTTATAAAGCTAATTATAATGTCATTATTAAAAGAATATTTTTTTTTTTTATTTACAAATATTTTTTTATTATTATTGAAAATGTCCTCAAATGTCCCCAATGGAGGTTTTGTGACATTTAGCTAACTTATATGGACAAATTTGTCCCAAAACTTTCCCAAACCCTAACATAGCACACGCACGCATACACACACACACAACATTCTCAGTCCGCAAAAAGTGGTAATTTACAAATTTCACATTATCTAAATGCAACCTGAATTTTGACCTCTCACATGCAGGTTCAGTTCAAGGTCATCATCATATCATATTTTTTTTTAGGAAATAAATGTATATATGTTTAAGTTTCTATATACAGATATAAAGAAGATTCTATTCTATCACATTCCAGTTCCTCGATGTTTGATGTATTATTCAGACTGGCTTTAACTATGTTTACTAGCGTTTACTTGCTCAAACTGATATTTTGAAATGCACTGTCTGTAACCATTTAACTGAGACAGCTCATGTGAAAGAAAAACTAAAGTGCAATACCTTATACTGACTGAAGACAAATAGTTAGAGTCTGTTTTCAAGTGGGCATACTTGACATTTTATGACTGTAATAATATTTTAAAACTGCTGGTATACTCATCATCTATTTTTGACACTTTTAAAGAGAAAATATAAAACAGACTACATTATGCACAGTTGAAACTGTAGAATGTTAGTTGACCTGACATGAAAAGCAGCATAGTATTACTATACATGCATTGTCATGAGCCATGACCTCATATTAATTGAGTGAAGTGGAATATTTGTTCTTTAAAAAATGTAAATGAACTGGGACATAAAGTGTTAATGGAAACACTTTACAATAAGCTTGTTAACAATAGTTAGCAACATAAGTAAATATGAACTAACAATACACAATACTTTTACAGCATTTATCCATCTTTAATGTTAATGTTAATTTCAAAATACAGTAATACATTGCACACATTGCATATGTCAACATTAGTTAATGCAATATGAACTAACATGAACTAACAATAATCAACTAACATTAACAAAGATGCTGTAAAAAATATATGGTTAGTTCATGATAGCTAATCCATTAACTAATGTTAACAAATGGAAAATTATTGTAAAGTGTTACAGTTACTCTTCACATTAATGTTTCCTTTGTTAAGGGTTTATAAAGGGGTTCACTTACAGCACCATGCATAAACATTGGTGACTTTCATGTAATACTTGACACATAGTGAGCATTTTAACTTCTGTTACACGTTATAAATGTTTAATTAAAACACTTATTTATATATTAATTCAAAACATAAAATGCCATAATATCTGATTTTAAGCAAAAATAAATTACTATAGTGAGATTAAAAGGTGGGTTAAGTCATTTTGCTACAGTCCGCTTTGTGTTTATATTCATTACTGTAATGTCTTGATGTAAAAAATTTAAATAAAACAGCTAAAACCAGCTTAAGCTGGTTGGCTGGTTTTAGCTGGTCAGTTGGCTGGTATTAGAGGGGTTTTGAGCACTTTTTGCTGCTCAGGCAGGGAGAAGACCACCCTGACAGCTAAGACCAGCTCTGAAACCAGCATGACTAAAACCAGCCAACCAGCTTAGATTGATTTTAGCTGGTCTTTTCAGCAGGAATATAATACAGCCTGATGACCATTAACCAAACTGAACAATATGTACACAAGTTTCTAAAGTTGGCAACTTCTTAATAAATGTTTGGCAGATGTCCACTTTACATTAAGGTACATTTTCATAGGTTACTAATGTTGAATAAGTGTTATAATGCATTTACAATATGAGAGGTAATATAGCTCACTATTTGGCAGGTAAAGACACCCTTTATATGCATGTTGGATTTAGAACGAATTATTAGTCATTGATAAACTCCTTCATCATCTCTTTATAAAGGGAACATTAATACGAAGTGTTTCCATAAAGGGCTAAACGTTGTGAAAAACTTAACGGTGGCCATACAGCAGCTTAATATACACCTATGAATTGTTAGACATTTTAACCTAGAATCTTTGCGTTTAAAAATAAAAAGTTTTGTTTCAACTCCCAAAATGTATTCCTAATAAAACTGTTTCTGCAGCATTATTCAGTAAAATTCGTTTCTGACCACCTAATAGCTCATATTGAAGGCTATTATGTCTCATTCTATTAAAAACAATTGTGAAAAATGCATAAAATAAATATATTAAAAATATGATATAAATCAGTAACACCCGTTGAATATTCCTTAAAGCAATAAACTATTAAAAAAAACTGCATTGTAGCATACAAGTCTTATTTTCACACTTCCATATAGGTACTCACCCTGCAGAATGTGCAGCTGCAGTCAGTTTTTAACAGTAGACTGGAGTTTCACATGAATTCATGCTTTTCTCAATCGTAGAGTCCGCACACTGTTCATCATGACATTGATCCTCAAACGCCCGAAATGTCATCGCAGGAGTTCAAAGCGCGCTCGCCTCCTTTCCTGCCGCTTACATGAGAAACGCGACGCGTCTTATCTGCGCGTCATACATACCACACGGCTGCAGGAGAGGGCTAATATATTCGCACTTTTTGTTGTTGTTGTTGTTGTTTTACGTTTTGTTTTTTGGTGTAAGTACAGTAGGCTTAACAGTAACGTATGCATACGTACACCAAAAAACAAAACGTACAAATATGTAGAAAACCTTTAAAAAGTTATGAGAAATACGTATTTACACTAAAAATACTAAACAAAAAAGTCCCTTGGTTAAAAAAAATTGTTATGCCACAAAACATTTATATTTCTAATAGTCGTATAAGATTCGTTTACAAAATAAAACATGTGATAGACCGATCAATTATAATAAAATTATTTATAGATATTGTAAATATCTATGGATAGATATTTTTTGCATTGAAATGTAAATATTATACAAACTTTAAATAAATAATAATAATAACACGAGTCGTCAATCTCCGTGCCTTATTTTGAAATACTATCGCGGAAGTTCAGAACCGCGCGAGTGACGTCAAGCCTATCCTGCGCCAATAGCGAAGCTAGAATCCAGCACGCTCTTTCTCTCCTGTGTGTTGAGTTTTCTGCGTCGATGTTGTTTGTTGTTTTAATCAGCACTTCACTCCCTGCGCATATTGAAGTTTTTGTGATAAGTTAATGCAGTAGTGACAGAGATGGAGTCTGTGTTAGGACACCTGCAGCACATACTGGAGTTACTGGCCGTGTCGCAGACGGATTGTGTGAATGAATGGGACTATCACACAACACTCAAGGCGTTTCAGTGGGCAGAATACTGCGAGCACCTGCACAACCGCTTCCACGCGAACCCTGCTGTGAGACCCGCGCTCGAGTCCCGCCTGCACGACACCAACCGCCACCTGCGGGAAACCTTTCCTTCATATTCTCCGGTGATGTTGTCAGAGCTCGCTCAATGTCAACACAAACTGCTCATTAACTTACTCAGAAACCCATCTGCACCAAGCTCCATAGTCCAAAGACTGTTTCCCGATTCTAGACCTACAGAACAGGGATTAAAATTGGACCAGAATGGCCTTATTACTTGTAAATCTGCTTTTAAACTGCTATGCTGCAGTTTGGAAACGACTAGTTCTGCTGGTTTACAGGTTGAAGCAGAAGTAAGAGGTAAACTGCTCGGGAAACTCTTGAACTCCATATTAACTCGACCAGGTAATGATGATTATGCGAGAACGCTGTTGGAGTCCATCCTCTGCGATAGCGCGGGAAACATGGAAAGCCTTAATGACGTCATCGCATCTGTACTTCTTTCCAGTGATGACGGAACGAACAGTGTCACTCAGCGCTTCATCCTGGACTGGCTTCAAAGTCACGACGGATGTTTTAGTAAACTGTGCGAGTCGTTGTCTCCTGGGCTGTGTAGGATCCTCTCCACAAAGTCTGTGGAATTTAAAGAGGCATACTGGGGTGTTTTGAAACAGTGGGCGTCATGCTTAGAGTATGACGTCTTGCAGAGCGTGTGGGTGCTGACGTCAGATGGTACTGTGACGTTTAATGTATTAGCTGATCGACTGAGAGATTTACTAAAGACAGGGTCACCATTAAAACAGGAGACGGAGACTCAGCTTGCAGAACTGAAACTGGAAAGTGGTGCCTTTGATGTGAAAGGCATCAGTGTGTGGACTGATCTTATCATTCAACTGAAGCTGTAAAGACGTCACATTTGATTTGTATTTATATTTAAGTAAATAACTTTTATTCCTAAATTGTTTTGTAATTTATATTTTTTTATTATTATGAGCCATGAATTTATATTATAGTTTTCATAATTGGAAAACATGCAAAGATAGACATTGTGTACGTTCTACCTTGGGCTCCGAGCCGACAGGGGGAGACAGTGCGCTGTATATGATAGACATGTCCGAGGGATTGATTTTATCAAAACTAACTCAGTAGAACTGACTTAGAAACCTTTTAGGCTTTTGTCATTGAGGGTACTTTTTAAATGCCTTTTATTAACAGATTTGAGTGTTTTAGCCTTATCCCAGAACCAAATATTCAATATTAAACTATGAAAATCCATTATAAAAATACAAATTATTAAATGTTTAAAACTAATTACGACTGTCTTTTTTTGTTTTTGTTTTTGTTTTTTAGTTAGTGTCAGTAAAGAGCATACTTGAGATGAAATATCAAGGTAAATATCACTTGTGAGCAGAATATTTTATTTGGTGCCATTTCCAGTAAAAATGTATTTTGCCAACTAATGCAAAAAGTAAAAATATTTAACTTTGTATTTATGAGGCATAAAATGTTAGCTACAAAATTAGCCTAAACAAGACAAAGTAGTCAGCCATTTTTTTTTTTTTTTTAAATGTGGTGGGAATTTGCATGAATTCAGAAATCTCCTCTGATGAATGTACACTGGTTTACATTGTAAGATGCAGTAGATAAATAAATAATAGTGAGAGTGTTAACAATGTTTTAACCCTGTAAAGCCTGACATATGAAAGAATTGTCAGACAATTGGATTTATTTATTTTTTTAAGTGAAACTGTTTTAGTACAATTAGACAAACTATAAAAATAAATAATTAAAAAGAACTACACTACAAAATCATATGTTTTTGTCAGTCCATACATGCTGCAGTTGTAAATTTGGGGGTATTATCAGAGGACTACCTGTGCTTTTCAGAGATACCAAATGTTTGAGAGTTTGACCATGACAACTTCCTTTCCTTGGTCTATAAATATGGATTGAAATGAATTGCAGTTCAATTCAGCACATCAAATACTATATTAATTAAATATCATTTTTTTTTTTATAAACCATTTTCATCATATGTATTTTATGGAAAAAACACTATATTGACATTTAAAAAAGGGAAATTGTAAAACTTCTTTTGCTGGGTTTCAGATATTTATGGTAAGATGACATCATATAGCTTGTAAATGTAAAATAATGAGTTCTTTATTATGATAGAGCAGGCTGCATACATGAAAATACACATTATTAGTTCACACTTTAAATATATCTTATAAAACGTACATGTCAGAATTTTCAAAGCTCTGTGATTTTGTTTTGTTTGTTTGTATGGTGGTCATGAAGGTGGTCAATGGTTACTGAGAAATATAAACTCAGCAAAAAAAAAAGTCCTCTCGCTTTCAACTGCTTTTATTTTCAGAAGATTTAACGTGTGTAAATATATGTGTAAATAAACTGAAGAAGTTTCACAGACATTTGACTAACAGAAATTGAATAATGTGTCTCTGAACAAAGGGGGGTCGGTATCAAACGTAACAGTCAGTATCTGTTGTGGTCACAGCTGCATTAAGTACTGCAGTGCATCTCCTCCTCATTGACTGCACCAGATTTGCCAGTTCTTGCTGTGAGATGTTCCCCCACTCTTCCACCAAGGCGCTTGAAAGTTCCTGGACATTTCAGAGGGGAATGGCCCTAGCCCTCACCCTCTGATCCAACAGGTCCCAGACGTGCTCAATGGGATTGAGATCCGGACTCTTCGCTGGCCTTGGCAGAACACTGATATTCCTGTCTTGCAGGAAATCACACACAGAATGAGCAGTATGACTGCTGGCATTGTCATGCTGGAGGGTCATGTCAGGATGAGCCTGCTGGAAGGGTACCACATGAGAGAGGAGGACGTCTTCCCTGTAATGCACAGCATTGAGTTTGCCTGCAATGACAACAAGCTCAGTCCGATGATGCTGTGACACACCGCCCCAGACCATGACGGACCCTCCACCTCCATATTGATCCCGCTCCAGAGTACAGGCCTCGGTGTAAAGCTCATTCTCCAACGATAAACGCGAGTCCGACCATCACCCCTGTTGAGATAAAACCGCGACTCATCGGTCACCGCACATTTTGCCAGTCCTGTCTGGTCCAGCGAAGGTGGGTTTGTGCTCATAGGAAACATTGTTGCCGGTGATGTCTGGTAAGGACCTGCCTTACAACAGTCCTTTAAGCCCTCACTCCAGCCTCTCTCAGTCTATTGCGGACAGTCTGAGCACTGATGGAGGGATTGGGTGTTCCTGGTGTAACTCGGGCAGTTGTTGTTGCCATCCTGTACCTGTCCCGCAGGTGTGATATTCGGATGTACCGATCCTGTGCAAGTGTTGTTACACGTGGTCTGCCACTGTGAGGATGATCAGCTATCCTTCATGTCTCCTTGTAGAGCTGTCTTAGGCATCTCACAGTACACACATTGCAATTTATTGCCCTGGCCACATCTCCAGTCCTCATGCCTCCATGCAGCATGCCTAAGGCACGTTCACGCAGATGAGCAGGGACCCTGGGCATCTTTCTTTTGGTGTTTTTCAGAGTCAGTAGAAAGGCCTCTTTTAGTGTCCTAAGTTTTTATAACTGTGACCTTATTTGCCTACCGTCTGTAAGCTGTTAGTGTCTTAACGACCGTTCCACAGGTGCATGTTCATTCATTGTTTATGGTTCATTGAATAAGCATGGAAAACGTTGTTTAAACCCTTTACAATAAAGATCTGTCAAGTTATTTAGATTTTTACACCAAAAAATCTTTAAAATACAGTGTCCTGAAAAAGGGACGTTTCTTTTTTGCTGAGTTTACCTCAAAAGCCTGTTGTATCATATTTGATACATGGATTTCAAAGTTTTTTTGTTTTTCAATAAAATAACATTTTAACAATTTTTTTTAACCAAGCTCAAGTTGTTTATATTCAGCAAAAACCCGTTTTAAAATATCAGTAACAATATATTCATTACTGTCACTTTTACTTTATTAAAATAAGCTTTCGTTTATCCCAACATAAGTGTCACTTTTCACACAATATTAAATAGATTGATACCACTTTTCTCACAAATAGCCACTAGATGGTGCCATAAACATGTGGAGCTTACATACCATTGGTTGTTTGGCTCGTCAGCTTGAACAGAGATTGAAACAGGAGTCGTCAAACACTGTGTATCATATTTGTAGGGGTTAACAAAACTTTAAAATCAATGCTTACAGTGCTAAAAGTGCCTGAAGTCAAGAAACACCCACATGCAAGGATTCCCATGGTCATGGAAAACCTGGAAATATCAGGGAATTTATCATTGTGATTTCTAGGTCTGGAAGAGTCAAGTAAATGTGTGTATGTATGTATATATATATATATATATATATATATATATATATATATATATATATATCAATTTATGCAATATTTAGGCTCTAAATCACAATCTCTATTAAATGATTTAATAATAAGGTAGCAATGAACAATACTGCCAGGTCTCTTAAGCAACAAAATTGGCCCGGTTGCTAGGGAGAGTAGAGTCACATGGGTTAACCTCCTTGTGGTTGCTATAATGTGGTTCTCGGTCTCGGTGGGGTGCATGGTGAGTTGAGCGTGGATGCTGCGGAGAATAACTAGGGCCTCGACACACGCTACGTCTCCACGGTAACGCTCTCAACAAGCCACGCAATAAGATGAGCGGATTGACGGTCACTGACGGGGAGGCAACTGAGATTCATCCTCCGCCACATGGATTGAGTCACTACGCCACCACAAGGATTTAGAGTGCATTGGGAATTATTTATAATTACAGTATTTATTAATCTTGGTTAATGTTTTTTTTGCTGAAAGTATTTGAATTTTACAATTATGGGTCGTGGTCCTTTATTTGCCCAGGCGGTGAATTCTATGGAACGTGATGTTCTAAAGAACAGGTTAAACGCCAAGGAAAGGAACTCAAAGGCACAGCATTTGGAACGAACAATCAGCACCACGGGAAATAAACGAATGAAAGAAAATACTGTATCCGATATTAAAGCAGAAAAACAATGGTTGTAGTCAACCTGTATATCGACGGACAATTATTTCGGAACTCAGAAATTACTCCATGACTCTTCAAAACAGACTGAAATGAATAGATACACACAACTATCAATATAACCATCTTAATTAGAATATCATAAACGTCCTACCTGGTACTGCTCACTTTCAAAACCTCTTCTAAGTACTGACCAATGCCCCTCTCTGTGTTTATCTTATTTTCTTATGTTTTATGTTTCCACCACATTTGTTTTTGTCCAGTCCCATATGTACACCTTGTAGTTTATGTTATATGTCTATCATTTATTTTTTTGTTATTGTTGATGGCTCCAAACATACAATCTCCTTCTCTCTCCCTCTCCTTTTCAGTGATTTAATATCTTATTTCCTCCCCTCTTTCTTCCTTTCTATTTTACTCTCCCTCCTCTATTACACCAAGCAAGACATGCTTAACATTAACATACATTCATGCAAACGCTCAACTTTGTAACATGGAATGTACGTGGCTTCCGCACTCAATATAAAAGAATTAAAATGATCAATCATCTCAGTAAATTAAAGGCTGATATAGGTTTTCTACAAGAAACACACTTGACAGATTCAGAATTACAATATCTCTAATTTAAACAATATGACAAAATATTCTCATCTACATACAACAGTAAACAAAGAGGTGTTTCAATTTTAATAAATACAAATATTTATTTTACTCACTGTAGTTCTAACAATGATCCAGACGGTAGATTCATAATCATCAATGCATTGATTAACCACACAGATTTTACACTTGCCAACATATACGGACCCAATAATGATGACCCATTATTTTTCCACAATCTCTTTTCTTTACTCTGCGACTCAATAAATATTATAATAGCTGGAGACTATAACACTGTCATCAATCCTACATTAGACCCTTCAAGTACCTCTGGTAGCTTAAGAAACTGGCACTCCACTGGCATAATAAAACAATACATACATGACTATGGTCTTGGCGACAGTTGGAGAATGAGAAACCCGTCACTAAGAGAATACTCATATTTTTCCTCTCTCCACCAATCCTCATCTAGAATTGACCTCTTTCTCATAAGTAACTCACTCACTCAACACATCCAAGAAAATATAATTCATCCAATTATGATTAGCGATCATGCTCCTGTTTCTTTAACAATAAATACCCAAGCCCATTTTAAGCCTTCCACAAGATGGCATCTCAACACATCACTTTTAGAAGATCCAGACATCATCAGCTCTCTAATCAGAAGAGAGTGGGCATCCAGAAATTTCTCCATCACTCCTATGGGAAACAGGCAAAGCGGTATTAAGAGGTAAAATCATATCATATTCATCATACAAGAAAAAACAACAACAAAAATTGGAAAATACATTAGAGTCCAAAATCAAACAGCTAACAAACCAATATACCAAACCCCCCAGCGAAGAAATACAAAACGAATTGAGCCAACTTAAAAACCAACTTGATATCATACACAAAAAAAACACAGTTTCTTATCCAACAACTCAATCATGAAATCTTTCAATATAGCAATAAACCAAATAAATATCTGGCAAATCAATTACAATGCAAAAAGGAGAAATCAATTATCCCATCCATACTCAATGCTACAGGTACTATAACCCATAATCCACAGGATATAAATAAAATCTTTCACAACTTCTACATCAGTCTGTATTCCTCGAATCACGAACCCAGCCAACTAGAAATAGACACTTTTTTAGATAAATTAGACTTACCCACACTACCTAGAGAACAAGCCAACATTTTAGACACACCACTCACTTCTGAAGAACTCTATAAAGCTCTAAATAAAATGCCAAACAATAAATCACCTGGACCAGATGGACTTCCGGCTGAATTCTATAAAAACTTTTGGGATATTCTATCATCACTATTTTACAGAGTAACAACAGAAATCAAAGATACCTCAACCATACCCATACACATGAATACTGCTGTTATAACACTTTTATTAAAACCTAATAAAGACCCAACACACCCCTCCAGTTACCGCCCTCTCTCACTTTATTACTAAAGCCCTAGCAACCAGAATTGAGACAGTCACCACAATGATAATCCACCCAGATCAGACAGGCTTCATCAAAAATAGAAATGCATCAGATAACCTTCGTAGACTTTGATACTTAATCAATATATCACAGCAAAAACAAGACAAAACCATAATTGTATCATTAGACGCCGAAAAAGTATTTGACAAAGTCAACTGGACTTTTCTATTTAGCACCCTGCGCAAATTTGGTTTTGGAGAGTCGTTTATCCATTGGATTAAAACACTGTACACCTCACCTAGAGCCACAGTAATCACAAACCAGATCACTTCAACTAGCTTCACACTTCATCAAGGAACTAGACAAGAATGCCCACTCTCACATCCCTATATGCTATTTTCATTGAAAGGGAAAAGGGAATCCAGGATACCAATTTACAACATAAAATTAGTCTTTACGCAGATGATTTATTATTATACTTACAAAACCCACATGTGTCACTACAGGAAACTTTCAACATCATCAATACATTTTCTATGATTTCACACTACTCAATAAATTGGAACAAGTCAACTATACTACCACTATCTGTAGATGATTGGGATTCTGCAGCCTACGACTCCTCCTTCCCTCTTCACACTGGTAACATAAAATATTTAGGCATTAACATTTCACATAAGATGTCAGATCTCTTCCACCTCAACTACACCCCTCTGTTATATAAAATAGAAGATGACATTAAACTATGGACCAAACTTCCACTCACTCTCATTGGACGAATCGCCTCAGTTAAAATGAAAAATTACCTCAGATTAATTATCTGTTCTCAATGCTTCCCATCACTCCTACTGACAAATGGTTCAAAACGTTAGATTCACTAACCACTCAATATTACTGGAAAAACAAAAACCTAGAATTTCACTCTACATTACAAAATAGGAAATCACAAGGAGGCTTAGAAGCACCAAATTTTCTTTACTACTACTTGGCAAATCAATTACAATATATATTCAAATAAAATATTGACATTGACAATGGACCCAAAAGCACAACTTCAATAACCCATGGCTAGAACTAGAACAAAATCAATGTACACCCACGTCACTTGCAGATCTTCCCTTCTTACAAGCATCAATCAAGAAATTCAATTGCTGTAAGAATATTACAATCTCCTCAACTCTCACAGCCTGGTGGAAAGTTAATAAAATCACTAAGTCATCACTAGCACCATGTAAATACACCCCAATCTGGCACCATCCAGATTTCAAACTGCATAACGCCCCTGTCTATTTTCCAGCAAGGCAGCACTGCAGTATCGCCCACCTCCACCACCTGTTCGAAAACAAACAACTAATATCATTTAATGCATTAATCCAGAGGTTTGGGTTGGGAAAGACCAGTTCCTCCACTACCAACAACTAAAATTCTTAATTAAATCCAAAATTAACATTAACGCTCTACAACTGGCAAAATTACATGATGAGATATCAAAATTCACAAATTAAAAAAACCTCATATTTAACATAGATACTTCCATAACACTCCCAACTACAAAATGGGAAAATGATGTAGCTGTTTCTCCCAACTCTGAGATCTGGACACAAATCTGCTATAATACTTTCTCAATGACCACCAACACAAACTTGCAACTCATACAATATAAAACTATCCACAGAACACACATCACCCAAGACAAAATGTTTAAAATGGGACTGGCCGATACAGGTATTTGTTCACAATGCACTTTAGGTAACACAGATAATTACCTCCATGCCAACACATTCACTCCCTCTGGACAGCAGTAACAAACAAACTCTCTCAGATCTTGGGCTGCAGATTTCCATTGTCCCCATCACTATGTCTACTGGGTGATACTTCACAAATTACTCTAAATAAATATAAAAACCAGCTACTCATTTCTCTAACTGTCACTAAGAAAGTAATCTTTCAAAACTGGAAATCCAAGAATTCTTGTCACATCACTCACTGGATCAATCTACTCACAGAATATATCTCAATTGAAAAAATAACCACTTACAAAACAAGCAATATATCAGACTTTAATGAAACATGGGACATATTTTTAACCCCTTTCAAATCAAAACCACCCCAAGACCAAGGCCACGTACATATCCACAAACCCCATCCAATTCCCAAATAATATAATACATCATACCCAATAAGCACATTCACAGACAATTTCCCCTTCCTTCTCTATTACTCTCTTTATATATCTCTTAGCTTATTATTTGTATTAGCAATATTTTTGTTTCATTTTAACCCCATCCACAACATCCACACCCAAATCTTTTGCAAACATAGATACATATGTACTATTTTGTTTATTTGTTTGTTTGTTATTTTATTTTTCATCTTTTCACTAAAGATTATCTGTTTTGAAACATGTTATTGTCCTGTATGTTCTAACATATACCCGTCTTTCCACTACATGTACCTCCAATCTGTTTGATTTAAAATAAAAAGAAAGTTGTCCTCCGAATAGGGGGGGTGGAAGGCGGGCCAAAAAAACTTTAAATAAAATCTTGGTTATGGGTTAATAGTAAATGTTATTGGTTAATAGTAATATATTTTTTATATCAAAGTTGTATATGTTAACATTAGTCAACTAACGTGAACTAACAATGAACTGTATTTTATTAACTAACATTAACGAAGATGAATAAATGCTGTAAAAAAGTATTGTTCACTGTTAGTTCATGATACCTAATCCATTAACTAATGTTAAAAAATGGAACCTTATTGTAAAGTGTTGCCAATATTAATCACAAATTACAGGGAAAGCTGTGCAGTAATTTGTTTTTATTTATTTTTTTACATTTTGTATCCAACAATCACAACCACTGGAAATACCATGGAAATTAATTAGTGTGAGATCTTTGAAACACATGTGAATAAAAAGTAAGCAGCTTACCCTGTTTTCTATTGTATGCCAACACTATAGCTATTGTAAATCTGCATTTCATCTGCATTTTTTAATTAATAACACTACATAACTCAATTATCAAAGAGAAATTGCTGAGGCAGAGGAACAGTGAATAGACTGCATGACAGATGGTGGCATCACTGTCACCTTGGCAACCATTGGCATTAGGCCCTGCATTCCATTTAAATAGAAGGAAGAGGCCCGGCAGCGAACGGGTGCGCCTCTTAAATTGGTCCCCGGGGATAGGCAGACGTGTGCCTCATGGGCTGGGAGTCATATGTCTGTCACATTAAGGAAGAATAGAAAAAAATCTTGCTAGTGCACTCCATATTTAATGATTTATGAGGTCACTCGAGGTTGTTGAAACCTGCAATCAAACCTCATCGATGAAGACTTCAATTGAAATCTCAATAGCGTCATGTTGTTTGTTGATACTTTAAATCATTCTTAAAATGGCAGTATGTTCTTTCCTTATTCCGTGTTTCTTTTTTTTTTACCTCACATATCATTTATTCTACCATGCCTTTATACCCCTGTTTTGTAGCCCTCCTTTCTGGAAGTGGATATCCCAGCGACAATGCAGGAGAAACAATATGGCTGCTACTGAAAACACAGAGTTCTACCGGTTGTCTACACACACTGGGGACACATAATTATGTTAAAAAAAATTTTTTAACTGGATTTTGCATAATAAGTCCCCTTTATGGTCATGTAGGCTACTCTCTTTGTAAATAAGATTAATGGATCTAATCTTTGTAAATGGATTTTAAATCCCATGACTAGCTGAATCTTTATAAATGAAGACGTCATCATAGTGATCGCTCAAAGGATGACTTACAGTTATATCAGCCTGTTCTACTCAGTGTGGAACATGTGAACTGTCTCATATTGAAGACAGAAAGTTGTTTAATTAAGCTTTACACCATTTTATCAGTATGAAAATACCAGACACACTTCAAAGTAGTTTCAGAACGCATGCTCTTGAGATGCTGTGGCTTCTCTGACACGAGCAGACGAATAGTTTTTCCTTTTTCTCTTCCCTGTCTCCTTGGAAACAATAAAAAAGCTCAGCTAAAATATGCAGAGAGAAAGCAGCAGGCCAATGCAAGCGCACTAGCTGAGAAAACACAACTGACTCTACAGCAAATAATCATGATTTCCTGCCTAAGAGAGCAATTCATTGGGGACTTCTTTTTGAATCGCTCAAAATCCATTGATGTCATTATTATTGCAAGAATTCAGACATTGTTTTACAAATGTATTAAAAAAAATGGATAATGATACATATTTTCCTGCCTCTTGTTTTGGAAAAAACATTTCGGGTTTTGGTGTTTTATATATGGTGTGTATCTCATCCTTCACCATTTGTACAACAGACATGAACAATGCCTAAAATCATGTGACTATCAGACTTGTTATTATATGTACAGGTCCTTCTCAAAAAATGTGCATATTGTGATAAAGGTCATTATTTTCCATAATGTAATGATAAAAATTAAACTTTCATATATTTTAGATTCATTGCACACCAACTGAAATATTTCAGGTCTTTTATTGTTTTAATACTGATGATTTTGGCATACAGCTCATGAAAACCCAAAATTCCTATCTCAAAAAATTAGCATATCATGAAAAGGGTCTCTAAACGAGCTATTAACCTAATCATCTGAATCAACTAATTAACTCTAAACACCTGCAAAAGATTCCTGAGGCTTTTAAAAACTCCCAGCCTGTTTCATTACTCAAAACCGCAATCATGGGTAAGACTGCTGACCTGACTGCTGTCCAGAAGGCCATCATTGACACCCTCAAGCAAGAGGGTAAGACACAGAAAGAAATTTCTGAACAAATAGGCTGTTCCCAGAGTGCTGTATCAAGGCACCTCAGTGGGAAGTCTGTGGGAAGGAAAAAGTGTGGCAAAAAACGCTGCACAACGAGAAGAGGTGACCGGACCCTGAGGAAGATTGTGGAGAAGGACCGATTCCAGACCTTGGGGGACCTGCGATAGCAGTGGACTGAGTCTGGTGTAGAAACATCCAGAACCACCGTGCACAGGCACCAGAAACAGCGGCAGAAGCGCCTGACCTGGGCTACAGAGAAGCAGCACTGGACTGTTGCTCAGTGGTCCAAAGTACTTTTTTCGGATGAAAGCAAATTTTGCATGTCATTCGGAAATCAAGGTGCCAGAGTCTGGAGGAAGACTGGGGAGAAGGAAATGCCAAAATGCCTGAAGTCCAGTGTCAAGTACCCACAGTCAGTGATGGTCTGGGGTGCCATGTCAGCTGCTGGTGTTGGTCCACTGTGTTTTATCAAGGGCAGGGTCAATGCAGCTAGCTATCAGGAGATTTTGGAGCACTTCATGCTTCCATCTGCTGAAAAGCTTTATGGAGATGAAGATTTCATTTTTCAGCACGACCTGGCACCTGCTCACAGTGCCAAAACCAACTGGTAAATGGTTTACTGACTATGGTATTACTGTGCTCAATTGGCCTGCCAAATCTCCTGACCTGAACCCCATAGAGAATCTGTGGGATATTGTGAAGAGAAAGTTGAGAGACGCAAGACCCAACACTCTGGATGAGCTTAAGGCCGCTATCGAAGCATCCTGGGCCTCCATAACACCTCAGCAGTGCCACAGGCTGATTGCCTCCATGCCACGCCGCATTGAAGCAGTCATTTCTGCAAAAGGATTCCCGACCAAGTATTGAGTGCATAACTGAACATAATTATTTGAAGGTTGACCTTTTTTTGGTATTAAAAACACTTCTTTTATTGGTTGGATGAAATATGCTAATTTTTTGAGATAGGAATTTTGGGTTTTCATGAGCTGTATGCCAAAATCATCAGTATTAAAACAATAAAAGACCTGAAATATTTCAGTTGGTGTGCAATGAATCTAAAATATATGAAAGTTTAATTTTTATCATTACATTATGGAAAATAATGACCTTTATCACAATATGCTAATTTTTTGAGAAGGACCTGTATATGTTATTATTGCACTAATTATTATATTTGAACATACCAATAACATAATATTAACACTTTTACAATAAATGTATTATTATATTTAGATTATTACCTAAATTATCTGATAATGATTTTCAACTGGTGGACAATCAAATGAAAAGAACCCATTGACTTGCATCTGAGGGATCTGTGCTATATTTAGAGACCAGAATGTTATAGAAATTGAAAGAATGCTCTTTTTACTTAGACCAGGAATCATTCACAAAACAATAAGCTAAAACCACTCAGAACACCATAGCAATCATGTAGCATTGCCTGGTAACCTGGGGATTTATGTTTTGCATATGCTAGCCTATCCTTTTCTGCATATCGCGGTGCCGTTTTGTGGTCTGTTCTGCGTAATGCGGCAGCTCATTTGAGCTTATTTCAGCACATTCGGCATGTTTCGTGGCGGACCCACTGGCCCGCTCAGTTCTCCTGATGGCCAGTCCGCCCCTGATCGGCCCCAAAGTGCGTCGGCCCACCAGGAAAATTCTCGGTATGCCAGATTATCAGTCCAGCCCTGATTGGGAGTACTATTAATGTAAAGAAACAAAAACCTCTAACAATACATTATAAAATAGGAAGACAAAAAACAATTACATAAGAGCAGGTGCAAAACATTACTGTTAACTTGACTAGGATGCAGCAGCATCTGGATCTGTATCTGGATGTGACGAGGCAGGCAAGGAGTGAGGATCTACATGCAGCTATATTAAATTGAAAAATAAACAATCTAACACAGAATAAAAGGAAAAGCAAAACACAGGGAACCTAGCACAGAGCATAGACAAAACATGCAAAACTGACAAAGGAAACAGGGAAAACAAGGAACACTAGGGGAAATCAGGTAATGAGAAATAATCAGGGAGAATCCATCAAGGAATAAATATACAAGGACTACAAAACTAACACAGGAAACTAAACAAGAATTCCAACATAAAAGCACAAAAGCAAAAGACAACAGAGAATATGTGACACTGGATGTTTCTCTCTCTCTCTCTCTCTCTCTCTCTCTCTCTCTCTCTCTCTCTCTCTCTCTCTGTTATTTATTTATTTCATTTTATTTTTATTAATATATCAATCCACTTTTCAATCCCACAGTAATTTTTGGAACCCACCTTGTTTTAATTGTAATTTTTTATAATAATAATTTGACTATCCATTGTTAATACATTTCCGTTGTCATTTCTTAAGGCTTTTATTTTGAAAGTCTGGGGCTAAGCGCTCCAGGAAGTCTGTGTTTGAGTGTTTGTTTGTAGGATAATTCACTTTAGTATAATACACTTCTCATTCAACATCTGGTAAAATGCTTGTCCGGTGCCATTCTCAATGCATGTTATAGCCGGACTGAACTATTGATCATCTAATGTACATCTGAGATGGAGTTTGTGTGGAGCGACCACATATTGCGCTGAGCAGTGCATCACAAGCCTGTGTGCATGCTTATGTGTGTGCGTCAGCAGAGCGGCTCTTGTTCAGTAAAGCGTGGTGCCAGAGACTAATTAGCTGTGCATGCTGACTGTATATTTATTATTAAACACAGCCTTTTGCAATTCACAAAGTTTTTGGATGACTGCAAGAGCCTGAATAAAATGCACAATTTATATGGACTACTTTAATGGTGATTTGAAGGTTACGTCATTACAGCCTGACAGTAAAGTCAATGACCAACATGCAGCGGCAAGAAGAAGGGCGGGGCAAGGCCGTGATGACGCACACCTGGCCCATAATCAAGCTAATCAAGCCCACATGAGGGATAAAGGCGGCCAGAAGAGGCAGTTCAGCAGAGAGAGAGCTACAGGCAGCTGCCCTGTATGCATTTGTCTTTTTCTATAAGTTAAGCATTAAATGATTATTTATATTGTCAAGCCGGTTCTCTCCTCTTCCTTTTACCCCATTACACATGCGGTATCGGATTTGGATTCAGCTTGTCGGACCCGATACCAATCCAGGAATCATATTGGTGCCATCCCTAGTATAAAGATCTTACGTTTCAATGGACTGATTTGGGGATCGAAGGTCATGTGGTCTGCGTCTTTAATGGATTTAGATTTGAATCCCAAACGATTTGTGATAGTAATTATAATAGTAATAGTATTAAAGAGCAATCAGCATCATCCCATCATATAGAGAACCATCTATAACATGTAATCTAAATTAACAGAATAATGCAGAACAGATGTTCTCCAGATACATAGCGCATACCTTTTTTGGTGAGCTGGTGTGTGCATGCATGTGTGTGTTTAGGGGCAGGGTGCTGACAACACCAGCAAGGGCATGGCTTGTTCAGCATGTGATGAAAGCGCAGTTCAGATGGATGAATGGTAGCGGCATTTAAAACAAATTAAGTTAATAAACGAAAGTTCGGGAGGAGTGCGCCCAACTAATCTTCCAATTAATCACCAGTATATATAAAGCAACATCTTACCTCATCATAATGTCAGTTCTCCCAGCACAGATCTTTCTGCAATGGCACCATGTCTGACAAACCGGAAATCCAGCTCCTTCCTTCAGATGATGAACTCTCGAATCCGCCTGAGATACCTATGCATTCATCTCAAACCAGACCAGTTTCTCCCTCCTTCATTCCAAGACCACATTCACCAGCCAAATGTAAAGGATAACTAACTCATCGCATACCATCCCAGCACAACAAAGTCCGCTCAAGAAGACCATACTCCCTGCCTCCTTCGCAAACTCCTCAAAATACAATCGCTCCTCATGCACCCACATTTCAAACACCATCAACATCGCAATCATCTCTTTCTCTAAACGAAAGATTTTAAATTCTTCTTGTGGCAAATTGCTCTGTTAATAATCTTAGTCAATCCCTTTGTAAATCCGGAATCCATTACAAATGAAGAGCCACTAAAGTGCAACTATACAAGCTTTATATGCACCATAAACAAACGAAACAGGTTTCACACGTTCTAATATCAGAACTGTCACTCTCTTATGGCGGTTGCCAATTCTCTACCACAGGGTCTTTTCAGCTAAATGTGCAGCTAGGGTTGCTCAATGGAAGCAGTGCCCTTACTGGGAAGCCCTCGACTTAGAGCTATACAACCACGTTTTTCTGGGTTGCTGCAGTGTCTCATGCCCAATATGCAGATCTGTCACACACAAATCTTAATCTTGTTCCTCATTCAATCCAGCACCCCAAATACAATCAGAAACACCTTGACTCACCAATTCCACTTCGCAAGTTCCGCAGTCTAAAATTCCACAAGACATATTGTCAAATCTATTTCAGGCAAACAAGTCTGTAACAACTTCAATAATTATGACTGCGGACGTGGTTTTTAAGATGTATCACACTCACCTGCCCTGTATGCCGCTCTTCTGCAAGCTCCAATAAAGACTTAAGAAAATAACTATCTTCTCCTATTATTGTCTCATCATTAGCTCTCAAGCTTGCAAATCAACCAGATTTAGCTAACAGCTACTGATAAAGCTGGCTAGCTAACATAAGCTATCGTATAAATGCAGTCAATGTATCATAGAAAGAAAAGTGATAACTTCAAACTACAGTCGCGCATAGTCAGACCAATATCCACACTTTGTTTTAGCCCTGTTCCAGCACTGGAGAGTCAAATATAATATACAGTCTCAAAGTTTGTAGTAAAACAATTATAACACTGTAATTTTAATTATGATAACTCATCTGTCAGCATGATGCTGGTGAATCACGTTGTCTCTTTGTACGTTATGTCATTGTTTTGGTCGAGGCTCGCTCTCGTCCCTATGGAGTTTGTGCACGAATACGAGCAGTTGCTGCTGCAGTTCACTTAATGGCCACAGGTGTCATTAATAACAAGGGTTTCTCAATCTTACATACTGCACCTTTAAAGAAACCTCTTATCTCATCATAACATCAGTTCTCCCAGCACCCGAACTCTTCCATTGCGGACAGCAAGCAAAACCAGTTTTACCATCTACGCTGAAGATTATAGGGGCATGCGAACTCATGAACAGAGAGAGAGGAACAGACAATACTGCTGATAGAAGGACAAACACTGTTTACGATATTTCTTTCTCATCTGTGTGTTTTTAGCGAAAGTCAATCTATGCTCTACCTCAAAATTTGTTTAACTATACATTTATTTTTGAAGTTGAAGTGTGTACATTTTTAGGTGTTAAAATACTTTCTCTTATCCAAGCTTAATATGTAAAGACAATTAAAAGTCAGCCATTCATATGTTAGTTTTCCAAAGACCGCAAAAGATTTTCTAGACAAGTATGATAAACCTACAATGAATAGAGTACAGATTTCCTTTTGCAGTACAAATTTAAATGTTTCTATCATATCATATTTTCTGATAAGTCAGAATTGTCTCTTTAAAATGTAAAATATATACATGTAGATCACTGTAGATGCACTGTACTGTAGATGTGTACCTTTATTTTACTAGCAGATGTCATTATTGTGTGTTATATCAGACTCTCTCACAGGTTTCAGATGAACTGTCTCTGGTATAATTAGCACTTGCTGTTGTTGTAAAATCAGCTGACCAGTTGCTCACACCTCCATCACTCATGTATTCTCAGCTCTGCACAAGAGCACAGACAGGAAGTGGAAAAATAATGAATGTTGGTATTGCTCTTAACCATAAAGTTCTGTCTTATCACAGGCCAACTATGCAGGTGTAATTTAGAGACAAATGAAAAGAAAGAAAGAAAAAAATAGAGGAAGGAAGGAAGGAAGGAAGGAAGGAAGGAAGGAAGGAAGGAAGGAAGGAAGGAATAAGGGAATCATAGGGAATGAGAAGTGGAAAGGGACAGAAAGGGAAATGAAAAAGGGAAGTGGAAAGGCAGAGGGGAAGGGGAGAGAAAGAGAAGAGAAAAGACAAAAGAAAGGGAAAAGGTAAATGGAAGGGGAAAGGGAAAGGAAAATGGAAGGAGGAGGAGAAGTGTAAAAGGGTAGTAGAGGAATTAATATGTTAAGTGGTGCAGGGGAAAGGGAAATATAAATGGAAATCTTTTTTGTAAATCATATTCACAAAGATTTTTATGTTACCACTAGGAGTTCTCCAGAGAGTTCCTAGCTGTGAGTTTTTAATTAAAACCTATGCACAAAACTGCTGAGAGCAAGTTTTAGTATGTAAATCTTAAATTAAGATTAAGGTGGCGTTGACTTGTTACTATGGATGACATCATGTTTTGTAGCGCTCTTTTAAATCGCCCACAGTGACTGGTAGACAGGGAACTGCTATTTGTCAGATAAGACAGACAACGATATATATAGGAAAATATACGCTATGAATTGTCGTACAATGTGCGGTCTGGAGAGGGAATATTTATATAGTAGATTATTCCACTGACGGATGACAGAAATTCCCAATTCATCCACGCTACACAGTTTTATTTTGATGTGGCCAGGGAGCGCAGAGTGGTCAAAACCTTTATCTCCAGGGTAATTTGTTTGCTTCAGTTTGAGGGAGAGACCTTTAACTAAGTTTATAATAATGAAAACACCCTCGAGATTTAGACAATACCTTTTTTAAAGGTCAATTCATTATTATAATATTTATAATATTATATTATAAAAATACATAGACTCAGATAATTAATTTAGTTTTTAATGTGGATTGACGGCTGCAGTCATGCTTCAGATAGTTTGTGAGTCACTCAGATGTCTTCAGGAGGACTTCTAAGTTGTTGTGGGTTTAGGAGCTTCTTTTAGCATTAAAATACTTAATGTATTACTCTTAGATTAAAATGTTCTGAGTCCTAAAATTAGGAGTGACATGCCCCTAATTTTTAAGAGTTGCCCCTAAATTTAAACATTAGGAGATACTTTTAGCCTTATGATATTTTGTGAATACGGGCCCTGATCTTTAGTACAAAAGCAGTTTACAGGATTAATGGATTCAAATCACCATTGCTTATTTAATTGATCTAGAAGATGTGTGGACACCCACGATGTGTGTTTGTGTATTTTTCTTTTCCCTTAATCATGTCGTTTTGAGAGTAACCATCATTTTGGTTTAAGGAGCTTGTGTGCTGGGTTGAAAATCTCAAACACAATTTGCGGTATCTTCTTATTTTCATCAAGTGTTGTTTTACATGTTTACTTTCATGACTCACTGAACGTGAAGCTTTGCCTGAATTGATCTGCGCCGTGATATTAGTATTCGTGATGCACAAATGGTTTGCATGCACTGTTGGTTGACAAGCGCAGTCTTGTCACATTTTATAGTATTTAGCTTGCCATTCAGCTAACTAAATAAAACATGCTGCGTGATTATGTGGAAGGATTACATCAAGAAGTAGGTCGGCATACATGTGTGAGGTACTTTAAATCTATAAAAATAAAATACATACTCCTTTCTCTCACTGTTCCTTGCATGCCAATGATTAACCCTATGCACGCCAATCGTGGCACCTGTGCCATAATTTTCTGACCCCTGGTGTAGAGGAATAGGATAAGGTAGTGCTAGGGGAAGAAGGAGAAGATGGGGAAAGGGAAATGGAAAAGGGTAGGGAGGGAAAGAGTAGGATAAGAGGAAAGGATGGAATAACAGGGAAAAGAGATTGAAAGGGAAAGAGGAGAGGAACTGTGATGGGGAAAGGAAAAAAGGACAAGAGCAGAGTAGATGGGGAAAGGAAAAGGGAAGTAGGGCACTTTCAAATGGTGATTAAGGAACCTTGGTGATGTAGCTGTACCTTTGTTGTTCTCTACTCATACCCAGTGTATGAGGACTGTAAGAATGGAGTGTTGAGAAGTGAAACACTCCAACACAACAGCCGTACAAGGACAAGAACTGACAAAGACTCAGAGAACATGAGAGCATTATATACAAAAACTAAGTAGACTAGGTTAACAAGAAAATTAGCATGACACACATGATAAAACAACAAAGGAAACAGGAAACAAGGGCAGAACTTCAAAATAAAAGAACATCCCATATGTGACACAGCCCCCAATGGGAGGCTCCTGACGGACAAACACAAAACAAAACATGAGTGAGCTGGGGTAGGCAAAGAAGCAGGAGACCAAAGGGGAGCTGATGGTGGAGCGGGAAACCATGGGGGATCAAAAGAGGTCAGAGACCATAGGGGATCAAGAGGCACTGGCTGGCGAGCTGGAGATCCTGGAGGTACTGGTGGGCAAAATGGACCACTGGGGAGCCGGCTTAAGACTAGGAGACCATGGGAGAGCCAGCGGACAACCAGGAGACAAAAGGGGAGCTGGCGGGTTACAATTTTTAATGGTTTAACGGCTTAATATTAATATTATAATGTTGAATTGACCATTGTGACAGCAATCGTGAAGCCGCATTTACATGATTTGCTGGTTTGAACTCCACATGATAAGAGAATGTCTTGTTTTGCTTTTATCGTAGGCACTGTCCACAAAATGATACAATACTTAATCCTACTTGTCTAAAATGCTTTCCTCCAGTGGGATGTGAGAATGTGGCTTATCACAAGTCCCATCTGAGGGTTTGTTTTGGACACAAATTTTTGGTTAAGACGTCCTTTCTCCATCACTTTGTTTCGCATCGGTGTAATGACCCTGGACAAAGTGCAAATGTTCTGCCCTTTTCCAACCAGTGTTCAGTACTCCCTCATAGCTGAATAAAATGTCACAATCTAATGTAAATATTGGTTACCGCATTAATTTTGATGGCTCAATAGCGGACAGTTAACTGTACTCTATTAATAGATCTCCACATGGACCAGACTGTGGTTACAGCAGCTGATGTGAAAGAGAACACGTGAAGGTGTGATATGAAGTTTGGTGAGAAAAGTGTTTGCCACAATTTCTGGAGTAATGATTCCAGGAAGAAAGTCACACATGTGCAGTGGTGGTAGTGTAGTGGTTGAAAATCTGGACTGAATTAACTCTAGAGTTGCTGGCTTCCACCGTAATTGCGGTACCCTTCAGAAAGGCAATAACGTAATTGCTCAAATGAGAGTGTTTTAGTAGTACATAAGACCACATAGACCATGCACAATTCTGGGAGTGACAACAACAACATGTGAACTCCATCAGAATGTGTACAGAATAGAGCCATATCACAAACTTGCAATAGTTGACATAGTGATAACCACAGTAATATTTTGCCAACTTGCAGTAAGATACATGGCCCCATTTCCACCTGGTATTAAGATGCATTTCATACATGTGGTCAGCCCTAAATACAGGTTTAAACAGGGTCTAACCACAAATGAATGTGTTCAAAAACACATGTGTCCACATCACATTTGAAGTGTAAACGCTAATCTGTCCTCTATGCGTCCCTGCAGCAGTGAAGCACCACCCCTCACCTGTCAATCAACTGCTGCGCTAAAACAACAGTTTAAACTCAGATGTGTGTTACACTCACAATCACGAGAGCTTCACGGATTTTCTTTATTGTGTCTGATATCAACACAGATGAAAAGGTTGAACACCTGAAACACATTTTATACAGGTAATCCACTAAAATAATGGATAATTCTGCTTGACGTTGCATTTGTGCTTAGATTAAATTTTCTTTGTCTTTTTTTATTTTGTTTCACTTTATTATCATGCAGTAACACACTGATATATTGACTGATGTATGTCATCATGAAACAGAGGCCCTCCCCTCCAAATCCAAACATAACTTGTTACAGGAGATGCATTTAAGTGACTAGGTGTAAACAGCGAATTGTCTCACCTGACAACATGTGATCGGATCAACCGAGACACATCATAATACCAGGTGGAAATGGGGCCATTGACATGTATACATGCTGGCTGCAGCTGAGCTATAATTGCATTATCTAGATCTGTTAGTTAAATTTCACAAAAACCAGATTGATATCATTCGGACAAACACATTTACATGACATTTTAATAAGATGAATTATTGCTTTAGTCCAACTGAAACTGAACTTTTAAACTGCTAACACTAATTATAATTTTTACAATGCCTTCTGGCATTGCCATTTCTGTTAAAGGTACATGCGGTGCTGCCTTAGAATTTGGCCAAAAGAAGCTATTTTAGAAGGCATATAATAATGAAGCCTTTTGGAACATCATCCATGCCAGGGGTGTGCTACGATGCCTTAAGATATTGTAGACATTAGCTGTGTGACCATCAACTGAAACAAATTAAAATGTTATGTAAAATCATCCATCTATCTTTGGAGAATGCAAGCAATGCACAATTACTATGACCATCGTTATTACTCTAGCAACTTTTTATTTTGATTCAGACTTCAGCCATGTCATCCTTTCATCTCTTCAAGGATTTTTTTTTCCTGGCCTCATCTAAATAGCATTTTAATCAAAGGCTGTGTGTGTGTGTGTGTGTGAGAGAGAGAGAGAGAGAGAGAGAGAGAGAGAGAGAGAGGTAGTATTCATTAAAATCTAAGCCCTGTCCCTCTGTCAGACTCATGCACATATATGTTCGGGGCCCATCTGCTGAGGGTCAGCTCTGAATAGGAGCGTCTGTCCCCAGAGACGTGTCAGCCCTTCTCAATGTGTGCTTAAGCTGATTTGGCTCATGCTCCTTCACACACTTTCTCTATGTCTGTCATCCCCTCCACCCTCTCTCTCTCGTTCTCTCTCTATCCTCTTGATCACTGTCAAAGCAATAGGTGAGAGGCCTTCAGTCACAGCTGAGTCCCAACCCACAGGAAAGTGGAATTGTTTCTCAGTTATTTCTCTTAAACAGCAATGAGTTTAGATTGGAGATATGACTTTTGTGGAAGTCTTCTGCTTTTCAAAAGGTTCACCTTAGATAAAGACCCCAGCAATCTGCGGTGTTTCCTTTAGAGTTTCAGAACTGATCTCATCTATGCCCAGATTTACCTTTTTGATTTCATTTTGACTTTAGACACAGACATTGTCAGCTACCTTTAACTGCACATTTCTAACAGCTCCCTCCATCTTTGTTATCTCTCATCAGTGAGAAGGATGAATGCTAAATAATCCACTGCAGTCTCCACAGAGCAGATCTGGCAACCTGTATATACGCTCTTTCCAGAGAGAAAAAAATACCGTCAGATCCCACCAGCATCAGCAGGATCAGACTATTTTAAGATGGTGTGAAGAGCAGGGTGTTGGAGGGGGAGGAGTACAACTCTCAAACACAGGAAAAGTGTTGATAAGTGCTAAAATATTCATTTAGTGTCGTGACAGTATATCTGTTCACAGTTTTGCACAAGTACAGACTAGGCTTGCACAAATAATAGGAATGAATCAAACTTTGATTTGAACCAAAAAGGTTTAAGAAAATCAGACAAAAAGACAAAGGTACAAGACTGCGAACTTACCTTCAGTCATGAGTGAATAAACTATAATCCCATGCTGCAAATAATGTAATCAAATAAAAAATCATGAAACAGATGGTCGCTGCAGAGCTCTTTAGTCTAACGTTACAATACGTTAGACTTTCTCTGCTGATTTATGGGTAGTGTATTTCTTTGGCAGGAATTTTGCTACTGAACACGATTGTTTAAATATGAAGTTGAAATAATGCAGACTGATGGCTTCAACATAAGCGTATACCATCAGTTAATAAGCTTGGAGCTGATGTTAGATCTGTGTTTAGAAGTTATCATTAAAACTGTATTCGCCTTTGGAAAAACAATTATTCGATTTTTACTTATGAAACCTGGCAGTTGAGCTCTATTTTGGAGTTCCTCGCTTTCTGTTTTTAATTTATTCAAAATCAGAATAACAGTTTTGTTTTCATGCTGGTAAGAGGACCAATGTGCCCTTAATTTGCTGATGTAAAAACAGCAATAACATACACAGATGAGGCAAAACTTTATGAGCACTCACAGGTGAAGCGAGTAACGTTGATCATCTTCTAACAAGGCCATGTGTCAAGGTCTGGTAGATTAAGTAAGAGAACAATCAGTTAAATGCAGGAGAAATTGGCTGGAGTAAACACCTGAGCGACTTTGACAAGAGACAAATTGTTATGGCCTGACGACTAGGTCAGAGCATCTCTGAAACGGTAAGACTTGTGGGGTGCTCCCGGTCAACAGTGGTGAGAACCTGCAGACAGTGGTCCAAGAAGGGACAAACCACAAAACGGCGACAGGTTGTTGGGCCAAGGCTCATCGATGCGTTAGGGCAATGAAGCATATCCCATCTAGTCTGAACCAACAGAAGGTCTACAGTTGCAAAAGTCACAGAAACTTTTAATGATGGTTAAAAGAGGAATGTGTCACAACACAAAATGCATCGCACCCTGAGGGGGGCTGAGTAGCTGCAGACTGGTCAGTATGCCCATTATGACCCCTGTCCACAGTCAAAAGCACCTACAATGGGCATGTGAGCATCACTGGACCTTGGAGCAGTGGAAGAAGGTTGCCTGGTCTGATGAGTCCCATTTTCTTTTACATCACGTGGATGGCTGTGGATGTGTGCCGTTTACCTGGGGAATGATGGCATCAGGATGAACTGTGAGAAGACGACAAGCCGCTGGAGGGAGTGTGATGATCTGGGCAATGTTCTGCTGGGAAACCCTGGGTCCGGCCATTCATGTGGACGTCAGTTTGACACGTGCCAACTACCTAAACATCAGCTGCAGACCAGGTACACCCCTTCATGGCAATGGTATACTCTGATGGCAGTGGCCTCTTTCAGCAGAATAATGCGCACTGCCACACTGCACACATTGTTCGGGAATGGTTTGAAGAACTTAATGAAGAGTTCAAGGTGTTGCCCTGGCCTCCAAATTCCCCAGATCTCAATACAATTGAGTGTCTGTGGGATGTGCTGGACCAACAATTGGAAAAAAGGATTTGAAGGATCTGCAGCTTATGTTTTGGTGCCAGATACCACAGGACACCAGAGTCCATGCCTCTGCATGTTTTGGTGGCACTCGGAGGACCAACAGCATATTAGGCAGGTGGTCGTAATGTTTTGGCTCATCAGTGTAATTCAGGAATACAGTTCTCAGCTTGTTTTAGGTCTGTATCCTCATAAGGATTATGGTATGCAGTTGCCATTTATGAAATATGTATTTTAATGTAAATTCTATTAATTTACATTAATAATCATGATTACAATATCACAGGAAATAATTACGTTTATAAATAATCCTAACAATCATTTATGATTTTTATCATAATAGTTCAGTTCTTTCTTAATATTTTGGCGTCTTTCACCTGAAAACATGTCAGGTTTCTAACAAAGAGATGCCAGCCATTATTTGTGTCATTTGTGCTGCAGAGAGACTGAAGCTTGTGTGCCTGTGTGTACTGAGAGTAATTTAAAGAATAATTACATGAATACCTGCCTCAGGGCATCACTAGTTAATAAGCATGACAAGGAAGCACGGCTGGGCAGCACATTCATAAGATGGGAGTCAGCTTTGAATCCCCTGGAAACTTCCTTTGCAAATGAACACAATCTACACACATGAATAAGTTATGCATTTTTAACTAGATTTTTTACATTTTCTAAAGAAAATGTGTGGTGTGCACATGTGCAAAACTCACTACCATGATGCTAGGGTGCTGTGAGTGGTTGTTAGCATGTCGCAGTCAGGGCTTGACATGGACTTAAATTAGGCCCTGGAAAAATACAACCCATCCGGCTCCAGTGAGGCACTTATAATGGAAGTGAATGGGGAAATTTTTTTACAATAAAACACTCACTGGTTCAAAATATAGCCTCAAGACAAAGGATATGCTGTAAAAAATATTTTAGTGTGCTAAATCACTTACTAACCTTTTCTCCGTAAAGTTATAGCCAATTTTACAACTTTATAACCTCCAAAAATTGGCCACATTAACTTCCACTGTAAGTGCCTCACTGTAACCCGTTTTGTTTTTTGACTTTAACTTGTATTGAACCCAGAACATTCCTTTAAAATAAAAAATTTAAATAAACAGTTAGAGTTTAAATCATTGGTAATCAAAAACATTTAAACATTTAAAAAGTATTTTGATTACTGAAGAGATAACTTTGCATTTTATTGTCATTTGTTTCATTTAATATTTAGTTCTTTCAGATGGAAAACATTTCTACATATAAATGATGCGATCCAAAGTGCATTTGAACAGCGGTGAAACACTTTCTTATGATGTGTGACATTCATACGAGCAGACAGAGAAGTAAGACTGAAGTAAGTTTGGAGCAGAAGAAATAGAAATAAACCTTGTGTAAATTGTCAGCTTTACGATAAACTAAAATTCAATTTCTAGCCATTTTACATGCACATGTTACCAGACACGATCATATTTATTATCAAGAAAATTCATGTTGGATCACAATTTCTTTTTTTTCTAGTAATTTCTTTGATATTAGTGTAAAAATCTTATTCTTGATGATAATTTTTGTATTGTATTCCTGTAAAAAATATCAACAAATCCTTAAAACAAGATCACTTTGATTAATCTTGTTTAAAAAACAACACTGCATAAGATTGGGTTTTTCAGAGAATGTGTTTTTAACATGTGTATTTTGAGTTTTTAATAGTCAAAAGAAGTGAAAAAATCTACCAGTGCTGAAGATGTAATCCAAAGTATTTACAATATGTTACTGACCTTGAGTAATCTAACAGAGTACATTACAAATTACATTTTACAGCATGTAATCTGTAGTGGAATACATTTTAAAAGTAACCCTCCGAACCCTGATAAAGCATTAGGGGTTTGTTTGAATCACCATCCCTATGAGCAATAGCAATGGTGGCTGAATTAGGAAACACCACTAATAAGCCAGAAAAACAATTGAAAGAAACAGAAGGATAGAATGAGATGTGAGTCACCATTAACTCATCTTTTTTAGTCATACATGACTGCAGATTTCCTCGAGAGCATTATATTAGCACACAGATTGCTTGCGAAAACCAAAATTTCTGACAAAAACCCATCTGATGAACCCCTGAATGTTTAGGAAGGGTTGAATGGTGTTTGTGTGTGTCAGGAGGCATCCAGCTGAATAATTCTGTTTGGATCCTCATGTCCCCTGAGTCCTGCAGGGGTTTGGTCATTACATACTCATTCTGGATGCTGATTAGGGCTCTGCGGCCCCTAGAGAGGCTGGGATACACTTCCACACCTGCTGCCCTGAGCACAGCACTGGATCAAACTAATTTATTACACACTCACCAAAAAACAAAAAAATAGCTCTCTTTGTTCAGTCTGAAAAATAAATAAATAAAGAATGTGATTTGATGTTGATTTGATTTTATAAGTAACAGCCACAATTGCTCAGTCTAAGAATTTATTTCAATTTCTTAAAATTTTGTATAACTATTTGACATAAATGAATGTAAAGCTGTTTGTTTTCATATGGTTAGAAACAAAATGCTTTCATACAAGTAAAAAATGCCCCTGAAATCAGTTCCAAGGGGCAAATATTGGCCCTAAGTGAAACAATCATTTCTACCATGTTATACACCATCACAAATGGAATAACATATGACGCATCTTGAGTTTTTGAGCCGATGGTTATCATGGGCGGATATCATGTCACAGAGGCAATTAGCGTGACACGTGTCATTGGTGGGCTGTGGGAAAACACGTTCAGGTCGGCTGGTGACAGCATTGTGTGTCCTGTCAAATTAACAAACGGCACAGAGGAAGCAGCCCAGGTCATTAGAGTGTGACGGCCCATCCTTTAGCTTTAACTGAGCAGATCTGCTTAACATCGTCCAGTCAAGCGTGTTGGAGGTAAATGGTAAAAGGATAGTTTTAAGAATATTTTGACCTGTATTTCTGACTTAAAATAATCATGCTGAATTTAGCATATTGCTAATTGATTTTTTTAAGTAACATGCATTCTAAGACTTTCTTGACAGTTTTGGAGTCTTTCTCCTTTGATCTTGGTCATAAGGCCTCTTCAGACCACAAAAACTTGGCATTTGGTCTCAGCTTATGGTGTCAGATAAGGCCGCAATCTATTTACAACATACTAAAGATGATTGAAGGAATATTTCACCCAGAAATAGAAAAAACTGTTATGAATTACCCTCATGTTGTTTCAGACCTTTTTGACTTTCTTTTTTCTGTGTAACATAAATTCCTTAAACACACGTCTTCATGGTATTTTCACCATTCCAGGGATTCACAAGGATTCCAAGGCTCTAATAGGCTAATTATCTGCTCTACAGAATGAATGTTTTAAATAAGCTGATGAGTGGGAAAGCAAGATATAGGAGCGGCTGGAGATGCCAGTTCGAGAGAGAGAGACGCACATGGCCACGCTGCACGTTTGTTTATGTTGGTTTTAAGTTTACCATAAAATTTTATGTTTACTGTTCAGCCAGTTCCTGCCCTCCTTGCCTGTCCTTATACTGTTACAATGGTGTCGAAACCTGGAGGAAGGAGAGATGCACAGTCACAGAGTCCTCTCAGCTGCCATCCTCCAGGGGAGCAGCAGCGGCCGTCTGCCTGGGGATGGAGGGGTCGCTGCCAGCCGCTGAGAGCCTGAGGAACAGCAGCCATCTACCGAGAAGGGGAGGAGCGGTTCTGTCCACCAGGGGCTGAAGGACTTGCTGCCGTCCGCTGGGTGAGGCGCATTTGGCATCCACCAGCTCCTCCCTCCCTGGTTTCGGCACGACTGTAACAGTATAAGGACGGACAAGGAGTCTGGGTCTGGGTCTTAGGGGGTCTGGTGTTGGTCTGATACTTACAGGGTTTGGTATTGGCCTGGGTCTTTGGGATTCTTATATTGGTCTGGGTCTTATGGTGTCTAGAATTGTTCTGGGTCTTATGAGGTCAGGTATTGGTCTGGGTATTATGGGGTCTCGTACTGATCTGGGACATTGGGGTCTAGTATTGGCCTGTGTCTTAGGGGATCTGGTATTGTTCTGGGTCTTTTGGGGTCTGGTATTGGTCTAGGACATGGAGTGTCTAGTATTGGTCTGCATCTCAGGGGATCTAGTTTCATCTGTTTCTTATGGGAATTGATATTGGTCTGGTTCTAGGGGGTCTTTTTTTTGGTCTGTATCTTTGGGGCTCTGGTAATGTTCCATGCTCACATGCCTAATAACTTAAGACTAGCGTTGTCAGCAGTCTGATGCAAGACTGTTAAATGGAATTGATTGACGATTTGTTACCATCCAATTTGCTGGTGGTAATTTGTCCTTTGTAAAAGATCATTAACCTTAATGTGATCCACCAGTGAATTGAGTTGAATCTATCGACTCTGGCCACATATAAAGCTTTAACAAGGATGCCGTCTAAACAGTAAGAAGTTTGAAAAAAAAAAGACTTTCCTTTGTTTCAGAGACAAACAGTGTCTGAAAGACAAGAGAGAATTGGAAATACACAACAGAGACACAACCATTTCAAATCAATGCCCAGGATGGTTTAATGACTATATCATGCAAAAATAAACATCACAATCTACAAAGAACATCAACTCTTATCTTTTCAAAACCAGAAAATTGCCTCTAAATGTTTGGTCCATCAGTCTGAAAATCAAAGGTAAGACATACTGTAACAATGCCTTAAATTCATTCATTTTATATAAAATGACACTTAGTGAGCAATTCAGACAGTATAACACTTTTGACATCAACAAATCTCTCTGATTGACACAACAATAGAATATAACAATCACTTGTTCAGTCTTAGGCAAGAGGCCTTGAATAGAGCTTCAGTTTGTGATTAATCACAAAATGCACAAATCTAGAAAACATCTATACATCTAGTTTAGTTTTGGAACAACTTAAAGCATGGCTCAGATTCCAACTTCTGAAAATGTCTATATATATTTTAATCCATGAAGAACAAACATTACATTTGGGTTTAAGCTGAAACTGATGTTTCATTAAGACTTTCACAAACATTCTGTAAACATCTAGATTTTGTGAATAATTCAGATGTCCATTTATAGCAAAACAATTACCAGTCAATTATTGCAGAACATGTTTGTAATAAGCGTTTTTCGTTTTGTTCCAGTAACCGTTTAAGACACATCGTCTTACATAAGTGCTCGTTAACTAAACACAATACGCTGGTTTGTGTCAGGCATGAATCGTATCAGGGTAAACACAAAAAAATCACATCTCACCCCAAAAAGAAAAAAGAGAAAGAAATTATATTTTGTTTAAAGTATATGAAGTCTATTTTTAGGAAAATAAGTGTGTTTTGCATTGTGACGTGATAATATTCATGATATTCAGTTTAATTACCATCAAATCAAATTCTCAATAATATATCACATATTTACGTTAAGTTTGTACTTTCAGCATAATTCAATTAATATATTAAAGACAGTACAAAAAACACAACTAAGATGTATAAATACTTAACTATTTAAATAATACAATTATTTTCTTTTAGTTACAGACAGGAATACGATTTGTCATCACGATAATAACAATTACTATAATGAGAGAAAAAAAACAGGCTTCATGTACTTTATCCAAATAAATTTCATTACCATCAAATCAAATTGTCATTACTGTAATGCATCCGGATATTTTATTTGAGTTTTTACATTACTGTTATGCAAATTGACTTTTTGTTTTTGTAAAACAGTAATAATTACTGTAATACAATGCTTTTTTCAGCATTATTAATCAAGACCTTTGTATTAATCAACACAGAACAAATAATACAACCATGATGTATAAATACTTAAAGCATTAGTTCACCCAAAAAAAGAAAATTCAGTTGTTATTGCTCACCCTTTTGTTATGACCCTTTATTACTTTTTTCTTTTCCTTAACATAAAGAGAGAAATTGTGAAAAGATTTTGTGCTCAGTGATGTCCTACAATGGCAGTTTATGGTGAATACATCTTCAAGCGTCAAAAGAATGCAAAAGTAGAATTCAGAAGTCTAATAAATTATTCCATGAGACTCGTGATTGTTATGGAATCATACGAAGGTTTGGTGAAAAACAAACCAAATTCTAATGTATTATTTAGTGAAAATGTTCACTGACCTTTGAACTCCTTTGCACGTTCATTATAGGGCACGAGAGCAACAGTTCATGCAGCCCCCTCGTGATATTTGGGTGTTCAAGTGAAAACTCATTTTGTTTATCTAAAAAACGGGTGATAGTTTAAAAAGAACACAACAGAGCTGCACACAAAACAGAGAATAGAACATATGAAACACGCCTGAAGAGTTTGTAGTCGAAGAATTGATGCATTTCTATACCCAGCCTTTTTTTTTTTTTCTAGTTTTTGTCTTAACCAGCAGTGATGAGTGACAGTACATTCTATCGATCACTTGTTTTATATTTTCGGCATCACTCTGTCCGCTGTGAACTTGCACCGGTCCAAAAACTATCCAAAAAATAAGGCTGTGCATAGAAATGCATAACTATTGCTGTGGCAGACCCGTTTTTAGAAAAACAAAAGAGTTTGAAAGCGCTTGAACACCCCAATGTCGTGAGGGGGCTGCATGAACTGTTGCTCTCGTTCCCTATCATGAATGCACACAGGAGATCAACGCTCAGTGAACCTTTTTACTCAATAATACATTAGATTTCAGTTTGTTTCTCACCAAACCTTATCATGTGCTTTTATATCATGAGTCTCATACAATAATTTATTAGACTTCTGAATAAAACATTTTGTGTTTTTTTGAAGATTGAAGAGGTGGTCACCATAAACTACCACTGTACACAAACTGAGCACAAACTTTTCAAAAATTCTCCCTTTGTGTTAAGAAAAAGTAAGAAAGTAATATAGGATTATAACAACACAGGGGTGAGTAAACAATGACAGTATTTTCATTTTGGGGGAACTATCCCTTTAACGATTTAAATAACATAATTGTTTCCTTTAGATTTCAGTGACTAGAATGATACTTTTTTGTATTAAGGTACTGAGAATAAAGAGAAGGTTTAATGTTTATACAAAATATCATTTCTTTTGTTGAAGTCTGACCTAGGCATTTTCTTGAAAGGTTGCGTGAGATACACCCATCAACATTTTCACACACATTACATACATTTTGCATGGCAACATTTAAATACATTGCAGTGATCAACAAATCCTTAAGCAGGATTCAACCATAAATATGGAATGTCCTTTCTGATATCACAATATACGTCCTAAACTGACATCCACACTGACAGTCTTTGATAAATATGGCCCAATAAGAACAATAAGCATAGAAATCACTAACTGTCTCACAGAAACGATAAATCTATGTCAAACACATAAGATAGAAACAACTATTTTTCAGAATAACAACATGTCAGTGCATTCAAAGTATATTAGAAAATGTCAGGTTTGTCATTATATGTTGGCTAAAATGGAACGTTTTAGATGAAGACCAGCTTAATACCACTGAAAACACACGACTGTATTGCCAAACAATAAAGTATCACACACTTAAATGTATTGTTGATGTAAATAGCTGAATTAAATTTGCTTTGTGCCACAATTTATACAAAATGGCACTTCAAAAAGTTCTCAAGTGTACTTTTAGGACATTTAAAGGTATCAATAAATTTCACACTTTTTTAAATACACATCAATATTCAGATATATCAGTTATATTATGTTTGTGCTATTTTAGATTCTCTCTGTACCATTTACAGTAGTTGGTTAACTTCTATTTGCTCTATCTTCTAGGTTTTTGTCCCAAATAAAGGGACAGGTTCATAATATAGTACAAGTACATCATGTTAAACAGCACTCTTTGTAGGTTTACATTTATATAGTATTGTTACATAATCCTAATTTGCATATTTTCTGTAAGGTCAATGGCAAGAGCTCTGTAAACCAGAGGAACAAAAAACGTCCATGTGAAACATTTGTCTCTTTTGAACAATACTACAATCTACTCATCTTCTCTAATTGGTTTTGACCTTTTAAACTCTATGTAAGTACTCATCTACTGAATTAATTCAGTAGACTACAGTAAACTAAAGCAAAACTGGTCTAAACCCTGAAACATGCCAAGACCTGTGCTTTGATTACAGATATGTCTGTGCTATTAAATATTGTCAGTTGCTTAAATGCTGTAATATTTGAACATAAATATCTTTTCTTTTTAAAGAAACATTTACATAGTCTTTATATTCTTTCTATACTCCATAATATGATTTCTATATAATTAGGAGTATTTTCTTATTAATATTTTGCTCTCTGAATACATTATGTACTCCATACAAAGATGTCTCTCACTTCCACAGTTTATTCTATTCAGGTATTGCAACATTACCACTGTTCCAACTCAATATCTCAGCTTTATTTTTGTAATTTTTATAATATTTTACGTGATGAATGATTCTGAATGGTTATCTACGAATACCGGTCACCTTTATATCTCTGCTCAGCTTCCTCCTGGACGTATTCTTCAGTTTTCTCCCAGCCTTTTGCCCATCCCCCATTCAGCTGTGTTGTGGCCCCATATGTTTTGGCGGGACCCCCAATAGCGCTCTGGCCTCCAAAAGGAGCGTGACTCAATGTGATGTCACCGGTCTCCTCTGCTAACTCATCTTCATCTATGAAGCCACACTTCTCCTCGCTGGTCTCCTCTGGATCAGCCCACGGCTGCTTCTCTCCCGAAGCAAAAATCCCATAGAACACCACGCCACCGTAATGCACCAGCGCGGCGATCAGAAACACATTCTGCCATTCCTCGCGTGTCTAAAGAGCATAAAGGATCATTTAATAATGCAATCGTAGTCTTTCTGTGTTATCCTCTGTGTCAGTGTGGCAGTTCTGAGGTGAAGCGCCTCTAGTGTTTAACTAACAAGACACGTAAAAACCATTTTGCCAAAATGCAGTTATAGTAACGTGATTCTAAACATAGTCAAACAATTTTAACAAAAACAAGGAAACTTCATAATTCCATTTCTCACCTTATTTTTTGTCATGGCACCTACAATGAGAGGGCACACCATTCCAGAAAGTGTGCCCACTCCATTAGAAATGCCCATCAGTATACTGGCATACCTGGGCGCAATATCAAGGTGGTTGACATTGAAACCTTAAAAAGAGATAAATATAAAAGAAGAAATTCAGAAATGTTGGGAGACTTTAGAAATCAAAAGGGAATTTTAGAGAATTTACACACATAATGTCAATAACAGGTCCCAGTGTAACAGAATTGTGATGCGCCTCACCTGATATTGCAAAGCCACTAAACCCAACCGCTAGCACCAGAAATGAGATGGCCATCCCTTTACTGTGAGAGAAACCAACCACCAACAGCAGAGTGGCTTCCATCCCAAACCCTACAATATTTGTATGAGATTAATGTAAAATCAACAAAAAAATCGCTTTTGAAATTGAAATCAAGACCAGTAAGAAAGAAATATCATCACTCTTACCTCCGCAGTTCATAATTTTCCTGACGGTGGTGGTTGACAAGATGTTTTTACAGCGGAGGAAGTCGGCCAATTGACCACCGATTGGCACAATGATGGTCATAACCAGATGGGGCAGAGCAGAGAGCATACCAACCTGAGAGCACACACACATACAACCCATAAGTGCTCATGACAGCACCTCACCATTCACAGTGTGGTCGAATTGCAAAAAATTGGTCTTATTATTCAGAGAATTTTGTAAACATGTAATTCTCATTCTGTTCACTCTACCTCACTTGGAAAAGTCTAATTTAATCCTACTTTTACATCATCGCACCCTTGGCCCCGCCCACTGGGACTCATTTAATCTCAGAGAGGAAGAGAGCAGGACAAACAGGCCTTCTGTGGCCTCACTATTCCTGAACACCAAAGAGGACCCATCTGGACTATTTTGGATTATTTTTGTATATATTCATGCACTAAACCGACATCTTTGACTGGTTGATACATATCTCTTGCCACTTTTAAATCTCTGAAGAGGAGACTCTATTTGGTTTCATTCAGCTGCTGTGCCTCTTGTTGTTCTGAGCACAATCGCGTCATGGGCACATTCTTTAACCCATTTTTAATTGTTGGTGTATGTGAACTTTGCTAGATGGATGTCTTTGACTGTTTTGATACACTTCCGACAATGTGATGCTGTATGTGTGTGTCTAGTTCACACCATGCTTTGGACTGAGCCTGTCCTGTCTGATAAAACATTCATTTCCATATCCTCCAATCTGCCATGCTGCATGTATGTGGCAGTTATGAGCAGCAGAATCAAAGCAGAGGTTCAATTACACCTGTCAGCCTTACAGGATTTATATCACTCTCTCTGCTCAGGGACTGAAGATCAATAACAATGTCAGGTTTATTTATGTACAGCACACGTCTCTAAATGACCAACAAGAGAAACACAATCCAATCTAGGCAGTAGTGAATGAGAGTTCAAACACAGCACAAAGTAATGATTCAAACTGAAGCCTGATTGTGTCTGAGACTAATTCAAACAGGAAATACACAAGCACGGACTTGATGCATATATGCAAATACTAGCAACAAGCCAGGCTTTTATAAACTGTCAAATTCTGATATGACTGATATGACTTCATGATTAGAAGGAAAGTTCAGTGTTAAATACAAGTTAATAATTCACCCAAAAATTAAAATTCTCTCATCATTTATTCGCCCTCATGCCATCCCAGATGAGTATGACTTTCTTTATTCTGCCGAACTCAAACGAACAGCTCTGTTTGTCCAGACAATGCAAGTGAATGGTGGCAAAAACTTTGAAGCTTTGAATAAAGGCAGCATAAAAGTAATCCATATGACTCCAGTGGTTTTATTCATGTCTTGTGAAGCGATCCAATCGGTTTTGGTGGAAATAAAAACAAAATATAACAAATGTTTTACTGTACATCTTGCCATTGCAGCCTCTATATGTGATCATGATTTCAAGCTTGATTACACTTCCTAGTGCATGATGCATGCTCAGAGCGCTAGATGGTGCTAGGAAGTGTAATCAAGCTTAAAATCATGATCGCCAAGGAGACTGCAGATGTTCAAATGTATAGTGAAAAGGGAATTATAATTTGTTCCGTTTTCACCAAAAAACTATTGGATTGATTCAGAAGACAGATTTAATTACTGGAGTCTTATGGATTACTTTTATGCTGCCTTTATGTGCTTTTTGAAGCTTCAAGGTTTTAGTTATCATTCACTTGCATAGACCTACAGTGCTGTAATATTTTTCTAAAGATTTTTGTTTGTGCTCTACTGAAGAAAGAAAGTCATGCACATCTGGGATTAAATGAGGGTGAGAAAATGATGAGAGAATTTCCCTTTTTGGGTGAACAATTTCTTTAACTTGAATTTAACCCAGACCATTCCTTTTAATAAAGTCACAGATTTTGATGGTTTTTAAAAGTCCATCAAATCATGTGCTATTTCTTGCTATTTGTAGCACCTGCCACTCTACAGACCGTCTGCCTTTAAAGGTTTATATATTGTTGTTAAATCAATTACCCTATGAAACAAATGAATGGGATTTCTGACAGTTGCGCTCTATTTACTGCAATGCATTCATCTCCTAAATCCAATAAACTTGTTCTCATACCTTACTGATTTCAAAGCCAAACACTTCCTCAAAGTATGCTGGCTGACTAATGAGCAGCAGATAGAAGGTCCAGCTCCTGCAGAAATTGGCCACAATGATTGCATAGACCGGCATAGAGGTGAAGAACTTCCTCCAGGGCGTCTTATATTTCTGCAGGAATACAAAAATGAACATAAACATGTCACACTGCCTGTGAAAAGTGCCTTTTTTTTTTCTTTTTTTCTGTATGCTGTGGACATTTCCCTGCGCCTACAGGGTTTGATGTTCTCTGCATAAATGTAATCAGCAGAAACCACACAGGGAACAAACATACCTCAGTTGCCCCAAGTAGCTTGGCACTTTCTCCAATACTCTCCTCTATGTAAGTTCTCTCTTCATCTGTAATGGTGGGATGATCTGCTGGACTCTCATACGACACCAGAATCCAAAACATGTACCAGAGGATCCCGAAACAACCTAAACTCCAATGGGCCAAGAGTCGGGGAGAACAATAAGAGTCAAGGTTTGTTCACCCCAAAATGACAATTTTGTTATCATTTACTTACTCTCATGTTGTTCCAAACCTGTATTACTTTCTTTCTTCCATGGAACAAACAAGGAGAAGTGTTAACGCAGGCCTTGGCACGTCAATAAAACAAATATGCTTTTCTGTCATTTTTTGAGCTTTACAGCTTCAGTCCCCATCAGAGGTCTGCTACCTGATGGGCTCGGGTTATAATTTTCAATTATAACTTTGGGTTCAACTATGTAATTAATGGTATAATAAAAGTATTACTATTATACATATTTTGATAGCATTATATACACTCACCTAAAGGATTATTAGGAACACCATACTAATACTGTGTTTGACCCTCTATCACCTTCAGAACTGCCTTAATTCTACGTGGCATTGATTCAACAAGGTGCTGAAAGCATTCTTTAGAAATGTTGGCCCATATTGATAGGATATCATCATGCAGTTGATGGAGATTTGTGGGATGCACATCCAGGGCATGAAGCTCCCGTTCCACCACATCCCAAAGATGCTCTATTGGATTGAGATCTGGTGACTGTGGGGGCCATTTTAGTACAGTGAACTCATTGTCATGTTCAAGAAACCAATTTGAAATGATTCGAGCTTTGTGAAATGGTGCATTATCCTGCTGGAAGTAGCCATCAGAGGATGGGTACATGGTGGCCATAAAGGGATGGACATGGTCAGAAACAATGCTCAGGTAGGCCGTGGCATTTAAACAATGCCCAATTGGCACTAAGGGGCCTAAAGTGTGCCAAGAAAACATCCCCCACACCATTACACCACCACCACCAGCCTGCACAGTGGTAACAAGGCATGATGGATCCATGTTCTCATTCTGTTTACGCCAAATTCTGACTCTACCATCTGAATGTCTCAACAGAAATCGAGACTCATCAGACCAGGCAACATTTTTCCAGTCTTCAACTGTCCAATTTTGGTGAGCTCTTGCAAATTGTAGCCTCTTTTTCCTATTTGTAGTGGAGATGAGTGGTACCCGGTGGGGTCTTCTGCTGTTGTAGCCCATCCGCCTCAAGGTTGTGCGTGTTGTAGCTTCACAAATGCTTTGCTGCATACCTCGGTTGTAACAAGTGGTTATTTCAGGCAAAGTTGCTCTTCTATCAGCTTGAATCAGTCGGCCCATTCTCCTCTGACCTCTAGCATCAACAAGGCATTTTCGCCCACAGGACTGCCGCATAATGGATGTTTTTCCCTTTTCACACCATTCTTTGTAAACCCTAGAAATGGTCGTACTTGAAAATCCCAGTAACTGAGCAGATTGTGAAATACTCAGACCGGCCCGTCTGGCACCAACAACCATGCCACGCTCAAAATTGCTTAAATCACCTTTCTTTCCCATTCTGACATTCAGTTTGGAGTTCAGGAGATTGTCTTGACCAGGACCACACACCTAAATGCATTGAAGCAACTACCATGTGATTGGTTGATTAGATAATTGCATTAATGAGAAATTGAACAGGTGTTCCTAATAATCCTTTAGGTGAGTGTATATCTACTTTAAGCTCTGAATTTGTATTTAAAGATTCCTTGTTTCAGTGGCATTAAAGGCTTATAACTCATCAAAACATTTAGGAGGGTCAAGTGTTTGGTACCATTTTAAAGAATCATTTTCAAATATTTTAATGATATTATGATAAATTCTGAGATTCACAGCCTAAGAAACTGCTGAAAAATCACAAAAACAACTTGAGCCAAAATTTTACTTTTTTGTTATTTAAATTTTTTGACATTATATATATCTGGGTGTAAATAAGGTGGCTCCAAAAAAAAACGTTTGGTTACGTATGTAACCTCCGTTCCCCGTTCCGTGTCGGAGAAGCGACACTAGGGGTCTCTCTTGAGCGCCGATATTCACCTCTGACCTATTGAAAAGGGCCAATGAGAGTTGGCAGTCAGTATTTGCATACCCCGCCCCCGCATACGGCAAATACGGAAGTTTAGTCAGGATTTTTCTGAGGAGCCGGAAATGGTCCGGCCACAACAGTGGCTCGGTTCAGCAACATGGCGGAGGAAAGACACAATGTGTCGTTCCCTCCCTCGGGGAACGGAGGTTACATACGTAACCAAACGTTCCCCTTCTGTCGCTCTCTCCACGTTGTGTCGGAGAAGCGACACTAGGGGACCCATTCCAATCTTGCCATGTGCTGAAACGTGTACGTGAACCGCCGATACAGAGGCGGGCAGGGATTCAATCCAGTGCCACGCATCGTCCGTACCTGGCTGCACGTACCCTTCCCCAATGCCCCATAAAAACATCGGAATCCTTTTGGTTACCCTGGGAGGGGAACAAGGCGATGTTTGCCAACATGGGAACGGGCCAGCCTGGCTGGGCCTCTTTTCTCTCTATGTTTCTCGCATAGAGCAATCATGGCCGGGGCCCTTACACGCATATAGGGAAGGGGGTCTTATCCCAGACCCTGCGGAGACCACACCTGCCCTTTTTCTTGGGGAGGAAAAGTGGTAGACACGTCACACGGCCGTCTTAGAGCTCGTGTAGAAAGTATGGTGCGGTTGTAGATCCAGCCTCGAAAGGGGGGAGTTGCTACAGCACGGCGACCGAGGCAGCTGTAACCGCTCGTAAGGGGACAGAACCGTGGAGTTACACACAGGGGGAGTCTGAGCAGGAGGCCTTACCTGTGGAGCACCTATACCAGTACAGGGTAGTCATTAGGGTACCCGCAGTGGCTTGGGTCGGCGAGTTCTGGGAAGAAGGCACACTACTTTACCTTGACGTCAGGAAAAGGGCCCTGGGCGCAAGCGATCCACCCGGCCGGTCGGTCTACGTGTTACCGAGTTCTATGGGCTCGGACCTGATAAAACACGAGATGCAACCAACTCAACGCGGAGGTTGTAAAACCTCGCAAAGGTGTTGGGTGTTGCCCAACCCGCGGCTCTACAGATGTCTGCTAGGGAGGTGCCCGTGGCCAGTGCCCACGAGGACGCAACACCCCTTGTTGAGTGAGCTCGGACCCGCAAGGGTAGGGGCACGGCCTGGGTGTGATAAGCCAGTGTGATGGCGTCGACAACCCAGTGGGCGAGCCTCTGTTTGGAGACGGCATTCCCTTTCTGCCGTCCCCCAAAGCAGACAAAGAACTGCTCAGAGCGTCTGGTGCTCTGTGTGCGGTCCAGGTAAATGTGCAGGGCACGCACTGGACATAGCAACGAAAGGGCTGGGTCTGCCTCCTCCCAGGGCAGCGCTTGCAGGTTCACTACCTGATCTCGGAACGGTGTGGTAGGAGCCTTGGGCACATAGCCCGGTCGCGGTCTTAGGATCACAGACGTATCTGCCGGATCGAACTCCAGGCAAGTGTCGCTGACAGAGAACGCTTGCAGGTCCCCGACCCTCTTGATAGAGGCGAGCGCGATCAGCAGGGCCGTCTTAAGGGAGAGGGCCCTGTGTCCAACTGATTCAAGCGGCTCGAAGGGAGGTCTCTGGAGTCCTGCCAAGACTACCTAGAGAAAGGCGCCTCTCAGGAACCTGAGGATCAGGTCGTGCTTATCCAGAGATTTGCCGTCTACAGGATCGTGGTGGGCGGCAATAGTGGCAACATACACCTTGAGGGTGGACGGGGACAGCCTCCTGTCCAGCCTCTCCTGTAGGAACAGAAGCACTGACCTAATCGCGCATCTCTGCGGGTCTTCAGCTCGGGAAGAGCACCAATCTGCGAACAAGCGCCACTTTAGGGCGTAAAGGTGCCTGGTAGAGGGGGCTCTGGCTTGGTTAATTGTATTCACAACGGTCGCCAGTAAGCCGGCTAGCTCTTCCGCGTCCCGTCCAGGGACCAGACATGGAGGTTCCAGAGGTCTGGGCGTGGGTGCCAGAGCGTGCCCCGTCCCTGAGAGAGGAGGTCCTTTCTCAGAGGAATTCGCCAGGGAGGAGCTGTCGCGAGGAGCCTGAGTTCCGAGAACCAAGTCCGAGTGGGCCAGTAGGGGGCCACCAACATGACTTGCTCCTCGTCCTCCCTGACCTTGCACAGCACCGGTACAAGAAGGCTCACTGGGGGAAATGCGTACTTGCGCAGCCCCGAGGGCCAGCTGTGTGCCAGCGTGTCTGTCCCGAGGGGAGCCTCTGTTAGGGCGTACCAGAGCGGGCAGTGGGAGGTTTCCTGGGCGGCAAACAGGTCTACCTGGGCCTTGCCAAACCGTTCCCAAATCAGCTGGACCGACTGGGGGTGAAGCCTCCACTCCCCGCCGGGCAGGCGTTGTCGTGATAGCACGTCCGCTACGACGTTGAGCTTGCCGGGGATGTGAGTGGCACGCAACGACCTGAGTCGCTGCTGGCTCCATAGGAGGAGACTGTGGGCGAGTTGTGACATTTGGTGGGAGCGTACGCCGCCTTGGCAATTTATGTACGCCACCACCACAGTGCTGTGCGATCTCACGAGGACATGTTTCTCCCGAACTAATGGGAGGAACTTCCTGAGAGCAAGAAGGACGGTCAGCAACTCCAGGCAGTTGATGTGCCAACGCAGCGGGCCCCTTTCCAACGGCCCGCTGCTGCGTGCCCGCTGCACACGGCACCCCACCCGGACCGGGAGGCGTCGGTTGTGACCAGAACGCGTCGGGACACCTGCTGCAGGGGCACTCCCGCTGTAAAAAGCAGAGGTCTGTCCAGAGTCGGAGTGTTTTGAGGCAGGCGGGGGTGATTCTTACCCGATGCGTGCCGTGGTGCCATGCTTGTCTCGGGACTCGAGTCTGGAGCCAGTGCTGGAGTGGTCTCATATGCATCAACCCCAGTGGCGCGACCGCCACGGAGGACGCCATATGCCCCAGGAGCCTCTGGAAAAGTTTTAGAGGGACCACTGTGCCTGGCTTGAATGAAGCAAGGCAGTCCAGCACCGACTGAGCACGCCTGCTCGTGAGACGTGCTGTCATTGAGACTGAGTCTAACTCCAGCCCGAGAAAAGAGATGCTCTGAACCGGAGTGAGCTTGCTCTTTTCCCAGTTGACCTGAAGCCCCAAGCGGCTGAGGTGCCAGAGCACCTGGTCTCTGTGTGTGCATAGTAACCCTCGAGAGTGTGCTAGGATGAGCGTCGTCGAGGTAGTTGAGTATGCGGATGCCGGCTACTCGTAGCGGGGCAAGGGCCGCCTCTGTGACCTTCGTGAAGACGCGAGGGGACAGAGACAGGCCGAAGGGGAGGACTTTGTACTGAAATGCCTGGCCGTCGAACGCGAACCGTAAGAAGGGTCGGTGTCGTGGCAGAATTGAGACGTGGAAGTACGCGTCCTTCAGGTCTACCGCTGCGAACCAATCTAGATGCTGAATGCCAGCCAGAATATTTCTCTGCGTGAGCATTTTGAACAGGAGTTTTAACAAGGCCTGATTGAAAACTCGCAGTTCCTGCAGCACATCAGGATCAGGTCCACCCCCGTGCATGTTCTTGAGAGCTTTGGCCTGGTGGACTTGCAGGAGGGCCATCGCATGCAGGGCAGAGGCAGCGCGTCCAGCCGCACTGTAGGCCTTCGCGTTAAGCGAGGATGTTGTCCTACAGGGCTTGGATGGGAGTACGGGGCGACCGCGCCAGGAGGTAGGGCTACCGGGGCATAGATGGTGCGCAACTGCCCTATCGACCTGGGGAATCGTGCCATATCCGTGGCGCTCTCCGCCGTCGAGGGTGGAGAGAGTGGAGCGGTTGGCACCTAGACGAGCAGAGAGCGGGGCTCTCCATGTAGACGTCAGCTCATCATGCACCTCCGGGAAAAACGGGACCGGGGGGATGCGAGGCCGCGAACGGCGCGCTGCCCCCAGGAACCAATCATCCAACCGCGAAGGCTGTGGGGAGGATGGAGGGTTCCTATCCAGCCCCACGCTCACGGCGGCCCAGGAAAGCATGTCAGACATCTGACCGTCGGCCTCAGCCTGGGCCTGCTGGCCCGAAGGCGGCAGTCCAGGGGAGTCCTCGGCATCAGACACCGCACGCTCCGATGCAGCTGCGAGCTCATCCGCTTCGGACTCAGGAGGATAGACGACCGGGCCATGAGGCGAGCTGCTATCGCCGCGAGCATCTATCGCCGCGAGCATGGACGGGGACCAGTGAGCGTGTCGGGGAACGGGAGGTTCGCGGGGGGCTACCCGGCGAAACTGCACCCGCTGCCGCCCCCAAATCACCCCCAGCGCCAACTGCATCGTCCTCAATCCCGTGGGAAGAAGGAGCAATGCGGGTGCAGCTGGGGTGGCTTGCCCTCTATTGAAGGCAAGCCGCGACCGCAACGTGCGAGAACATGAACCATCCACAAACGCCGCATCGGTGTGATCGCGGCCCAAACACACGAGACAGCGCCTGTGGCCGTCTGAAGCGGAGAGGCTTCTACCGCATCCAGGAACGACACAGGGGCGGAAAGGCATCTTGAAAAAGACGCGTCCTTAAAAGGACGTTCAACGCCGCTGTGTTTGCTCTTTTAGAGAAATTTGCTCTTTTACAGGAAATTTGCTCTTTTAATACACAGTATGTGTGTGTGTGTCTGTGCTGTCGAAGCGCTCAGGGGCAACAATGCACGCCGTGCAAAGTACAGAGAAAGCCGCTGTTGTGCGCCGTCAAATCCAACAGCAAGCAGATCGTCAGAGATACAGGAATGTTCAGGGTTTGTATTCTCGCAGCAGACTGCAAACAGACCATCGGCTCCGAAGAAATTTTCTGACTAAACTTCCGTATTTGCCCCGCTTAAATACCCGTATGCGAGGGCGGGGTATGCAAATACTGACTGCCAACTCTCATTGGCCCTTTTCAATAGGTCAGAGGTGAATATCGGCGCTCAAGAGAGACCCCTAGTGTCGCTTCTCCGACACAACGTGGAGACAGCGACAGAAGGGGAACTGCTTTTGTTTTGTTCCCAATCATATCAAATGTAACCGAGTAAAATTTTGTTTATACGACAAAGCAATCAAAATTTATAGCATAACAATAATTATTTATCCTAGTGTCCGTAAACAACTCCAAGTGTCCAAAAGACTTTCCAAACAAATAAAATATATTAATTGTACATAAGTAATTACACATGCAAATACAACAATAACAAAAAGTGTACTCTCTCTCCAAAACATGCAGGCATGAGTAACGAGATCTCATTCAGTTTCATTCTGTGTCATTTGAGTCATCATTTTGTCTGTGTAGTGTCTCCTGGTGGCCATATGTAATTAGAGAGAATGATCCTCTTTTCATGAAGTTATAAGCAAAAACGCTGCATATAAGCAACACCTGTTTACATGTTACAGTTACAGATGAAGTCAGGAGTCATTAAAACTCATTTTTGAACCACTCCACAGATTTAACAATAGCAAACTATAGTTCCCCGTCTGTCGCTCACTTCGACGTTGTGTCGAAGAAGCGACACTAGGGGTCTCTCTTGAGTGCCGAATATGCCTCTGATCTATGAAAAAAGGCCACTGGGAATTAGGCAGACAGTATTTGCATACCCTGCGGGCAAATACGTCGAGTTCATTCAGAAATCTTCTTCGGAGCCGATGGTCATGTTGCAGTCAGCTGCGAGTTACACACCTGTTCCTGTTTTCCTCTGACGCTTGCCTGTTGGATTCGACGGCGCATTACAGCGGCTTTCTCCTTCTCTGCACGGCAGTGCAGTTTGCCCCTGGGCGCTTCAACAGTGCAATAAACTAAAAGAGTTATAAAAGAGTGATTTTCTCTAAAAGAGCAAATACGCAGCTGGTGTTGAACGTACTTTTCAGGACTCGTCTTTATAAAGATGTCCTTCCGCCCCTGCGTAGTTTCTGGATGCGGTAGAGTGCTCTCGGCTTCAGACGGCCACAGGCGTTGTCTCGTGTGTCTGGGTTGCGATCATACAGAGGCAGCGTTTGTGGATGGTTCATGTTCTCACTGCGAGAGCATGACAATGGCAACATTGTGGTTGCGGCTTGCTTTCAACCGAAAGCATGCAACTCCAGCCACCCCCCGCATTGCTCCTTCTTCCCACGTGATTGAGGACAGTGCGGCTGGCGATGGAGGCAATCTGGGGATGGCAGCAGGTGCAGCTCCACCGGGTATGCCCCCTAGGACCACCCGCCCCCCAGCATGCTCATTGACTCCCGTCCGTGCTTGAAGCAACAGCGGCTCATCTCGCGGCCAGTCTGCCTATCCTCTAGAGCTTGATGTGTATGAGCTCGCCGCTGCATTAGAACGCTGAGGACTCCCCTGGGCTGCCGCCTTTGGGCCTGCATGCCCAGGATGAGGCCGACACGCAGATGTCCGATATGGTTGCCCAGGCCGCTGCCAGCGTGGGGCTGGACTGGAACCCTCCGTCCTCCCCACAGCCATCGCCGCTCACAGCCGCGGAGGTGCATGATGAGCTGATGTTTTTCCCGGAGGTGCATGATGAGCTGATGTCTGCATGGAGGGCACCGCCCTCCACACGTCACAAAGCCATTCGCTCATCCGCTCTCGCTACCCTCGACGGCAGAATGGCCCACGGGTACACGCCGATTCCTCAAGTGGATAGGGCTGTTGCGCTTCACCTATGCCCCGAAAACCCTACCACCTGGCGGGGTCGCCCGGTACTCCCCTCCAAGACCTGTAGGACAACATCTACACGGGGCTGTGGTACCCACGTTCTCAATAAAAGAGCTATTTCCTTTGTCTCTGGGTCACCTGGCCCGCAAATGACGTTCTCACGGCACCCTGTCACCCTCAGCCCCACGACTGTTCTCCGGCCGGCCGGTTCAGACGAGTCCAGAGGACGCCGCTACAGGACCTCCTCCTCAATCACGAACTCGCCCCCTGACGGGAGTGCGGAGCAAGGTAAGTGCTTTGAGACTTTTCTCAGCACTAGAGCCTCGGGACGCGTCCGCACCTCCCGACGCCATACTACCTGCTCCGCACCACCGGGTACATCAAAAATAATCATCCCCTTGGTGCCCCTAGCATGGAGCTTGGATGCGTGGCTCTCACTTCCCAACCCGTCAGGCTGGCTGGCTGGCCCAGACCATCCGACTTGGTTACACAATTCAGTTTGCCAGGCCCTCGCCCCTCTTCACTGGCGTCCACTTCACCACAGTACACGGTGAACATGCCAAATCCCTGCACGTGGAAATCACTACTCTTCTACTCCGACTCACCCGTCGTCTCCTCCTTTGGAGCCAGCCGTGACTCAAGGTTAAATCCTTCCCGGGCAAAGCTTGTTCCCCTCCTGGGATCTCTCAGTGGTCCTCACAGGCCTTCAGAGACCCCCCTTCTAGCCGCTAGAATCAGTTGGACTCAGGGCCCTCTCTCTAAAAACGGCCCTGCTGATCGCGCTCGCCTCCATCAAGAGGGTCGGGGACCTACAAGCGTTCTCTGTTAGCGACGCCTGCCTGGAGTTCGGTCCGACAGACACTCATGTGATCCTAAGACCGCAACCGGGCTATGTGCCCAAGGTTCCTACCACGCCTTTCAGAGACCAGGTGGTGAACCTGCAAGCGCTGCCCCGGGAGGAGGCAGACCCAGCCCCTTCATTGCTGTGTCCGGTACGTGCTTTGCGTACCTACTTGGACCGCACACAGAGCTTTAGATATTCTGAGCAGCACTTTGCTGCTTTGGTGGACAGTGGAAAGGGAACGCTGTCTGCAAATAGAGGCTCTCCCACTGGGTGGTGGATGCCATTTCATTGGCTTACCACACCCAGGCCATGCCACCCCCCCTTGCGGGTCCGAGCTCACTCAACAAGGAGTGTTGCGTCCTTGTGGGCACTGGCCAGGGTACCTCCCTGGCAGACATATGTAGAGCAGCGGGTTGGGCAACACCTAATACCTTTGCAAGATTTTACAATCTCAGGGTTGAGTCAGTATCATCCCGTGTCTTCTCAGGTCCGAGCCGGTAGAACTCGGTGATGAACTGACCAGGTGGATCACTTGCACCTAGCCTCCCTCGGTCGAGGTAAAATTGTGTGCTTTCTCTCCCAGGAGATTCCATATATTCGGATCCCTGGATGATTCCTCCCTAGCCCTATGGTTCGCAATTCAGCAGAGGAATTCGCTGACCCAATCCACTATGGGTACTTAATCTACCCGTACTGTATAGGTGCTGCACAGGTCCGGACTCCTGCGTGGACTCCTCCTGTATGTATTTTCAGCGGTGCGGTCCCCTTGCGAGTGGACCCACGTCTCCCTTAGGCAGTGCCAGCTGCCCTCCGGTCGCCATGCTGTAGTAACTCCCCCCTCCTTGAGGCTGGATCTACCACCGTGCCATTTTTTCCACATGCGACCTAAGGATCCATGTGATGTATCTCGCCACTTACCTCCCCGTTGCTGGGCAGGTGTGATCTCCACAGGGTCTTTCCCCCTGAAAGAATAGGAAACTGGGTAAGACCCCCTTCCCACGATGAATGTAAGGGCTTTGCTCTATGCGAGAAATATAGAGAGAAAAGAGGCCCGGCTTCGCTCTGCCTGTTCCCAGATGGGCAAGAGTCGCCTTGTTCCCCGGCTTAGGGTAACCAAAAGGGCTCCGACGTCTTTTATGGGGCATTGGGGAAGGGTACGTGCAGCCTGACACAACTGGTTGCCTTTGCACGTAAATACACGTTAATCAGCGCATGGCGTGATTTCAATTGGACCCCTAGTGCCGCTTCTTCGACACAACATCGAAGTGAGTGACAGACGGGGAACGTCTAGGTTACGGATGTAATCTCCGTTCCCTGATGGAGGGAACGAGACGTTGTGTCCTCCCGGCCACGTCGCTGAGCCGAGCCACTGTAGTGGCCGGACCATTCCTGCTCCTCAGAAAATTCCTGAATGAACTTGACGTATTTGCCTGCTTTTATACCCGTATGTCCGGAGCGGGGTATGCAAATACTGTCTGCCTAATTCCCATTGCCATTTTTTCATAGATCAGAGGCATATTCGGCGCTCAAGAGAGACCCCTAGTGTCGCTTCTTCGACACAAGGTCTCATTCCCTCCATCAGGGAACGGAGGTTACATCTGTAACCTAGATGTTTTGAAAAGTCGTTTGTGCATGGAACGAGTAATTTTTCCAACAATTGTTTACAGACAGATTGTTTCACTTTTATTTAACTATATCACAATTCCAGTGGGTCAGAAGTTTAAATACACTAGTTAACTGTGCCTTTAAGCAGCTTGTAAAATTCCATAAAAGGATGTCAAGCCTTTAGACAATTAACCATTTAGCTTCTGATAGGAGGTGTACTGAATTGGAGGTGTATATGTGGATGTATTTTATGGCCTACCTTCAAACTCAGTGCCTCTTTGCTTGACATGAAAATCAAAAGAAATTAGCCAAGACCTCAGAAAAATTAATTGTGGACCTCCACAAGTCTGGTTCATCCATGGGAGCAATTTCCAAATGCCTGAAGGTTCCACGTTCATCTGTACAAATAATAGTCTGCAAGTAGGAGTGGTTGTGGTGTAGTGGGCTAAAGCACATAACTGGTAATCAGAAGGTTGCTGGTTCGATCCCCACAGCCACCACCATTGTGTCCCATTATGATCGGGATTGTCCCTGTAATAAGTGCACTGTTAAGTCGTTTAGGATAAAAGCGTCTGCCAAATGCTTAAATGTAAATGTAAGTATAAACACCATGGGACCACGCAGCCATCATAGGAAGGAGATGCATTCTGTCTCCTAGAGATGAACATAGTTTGGTGTGAAGTACAAATCCCAGAACAACAGCAAAGGACCTTGTGAAGATGCTGGAGGAAACACGTAGACAAGTATCTATATACACAGTAAAATGAGTCCTGTTGACATAACCTGAAAGGCTGCTCAGCAAGGAAGAGCCACTGCTCCAAAAGCACCATAAAAACTGTTTGCTAGTGCGCATGGGGACAAAGATATTACTTTTTGCAGAAATGTCCTCTGGTCTTATGAAACAAAAATTGAACTGTTATAATGTTCTTTCAGGCCATAATGACCATCATTATGTTTGGAGGAAAAATTGTGAGCCTTACAAGCCAAAGAACACCATCCCAACTGTGAAGCATGTGGGTGGCAGCATCATGTTGTGGGGGTGTTTTGCTGCAGAAGGGACTTGTGGACTTCAGAAAATAGATGGCATCATGAGGGTGGAAAATTATGTGGATATATTGAAGCAACATCTCAAGACATCAGCCTGGAAGTTAAAACTTGGTTGCAAATGGATCTTCCAAATGGACAATGACCCCAAGAATACCTCCAATGTTGTGGTAAAATGGCTCAAGCACAATAAATTCAAGGTATTGGAGTGGCCATAACAAAGCCCTGACCTCAATCTGATTTGTGGGCAGAACTGAAAAAGCATGTGCGAGCAAGGAGGCCTACAAACCTGACTCAGTTACACCAGTTCTGTCTGGAGGAATGGGCCAAAATACCAGAAACTTATTGCGAGAAGCTTGTGGAAGGTGACACAAAACGTTTGACCCAGTTAAATAATTTAAAGGCAATGCTACCAAATACTAATATAGTGTATGTAAACGTCTGACCCACTGGGAATGTGATGAAAGAAATAAAAGATGAAATAAATCATTCTCTCCACTATTATTCTGACATTTCACATTCTTAAAATAAAGTAGTGATCCTAACTGACCAAAGACAGGGAATGTTTTCTACGATTAAATGTCAGGAATTGTGAAAAAATGAGTTTAAATGTATTTGGTTACGGTGTATGAAAACGTCTGACTTCAACTGTATGTCAAAGACATATACTTAGCAATAACTTGCAATATTTTTGTCTGTGAGTAAAAAAGTTAATGAAATTGAAAAATCCCACACACTATCCTGGCTTGAAATGTTGCTTATAACATTTTTGATAATCTTTGCAAGCCAGGATAGTGTGCGGGATGTTTTTCCATTTCATTGACTTTGCTACAGCTTGTTTCTGACACACCTATCAATTCATTCTCAGGTGTACAAGGTTAGTGGTTGGTTGTATGACGCACAGCTATTTGATTAGTATGACGTTTTTACCGATTACAATAATGCAGTATGTGAAGTGCAAATTATTCATATATTATCTGAATGGAACACAGATGAACACAGATGAGCAATGGGCTTTTTAGGTCAATTTTATTTTATCTTTTCAAAAGAAATTATAAAGAGAGTGGGCGATTTCACGTTTAGGTTGGGTTCAGTTCGAGACCTCTAGTCCCCATAATTTTAATAATAAATATCAGTTCTACATTCTGCTCAACTTTTCTTTTAACGTTTCACGTAAGAAAGGAAATCATATGGTTTTGTTGTTCTACTCTGCCATACGGGTTTGGAATGACATGAGTGAGTAAATGATGACAGAAATTAGATTTTTGGCTGGACTTTTCCTTAAAATTGGGTACATATCCTCATATCAAATAACAAAGATACAAAATGTAAATAAAAAAACTGTACCGTATATATAGAAGACAGAAGACCAGCCTGAGTACTGCACTAATATTCCAGCCAATGGCATGGCGATCACAGCACCAGCATATGAACCTGAAACAGGGTGTTTTTAAAGGTTTACAGAGGCAGCCTCAATAATTCTGTGTAATAAATTGAGATGTGCATTTACCACAAAAAGAGGTGGTTGCTAAGCGACTTCTCTCCATTGGTGGAGCCCACTTGCTCCAAATGCCATGGCATGCTGGATAGGTCACACCCTGAACACACAAAGATATAATAGTATGAAATAATTTTTTTACAATATTCAGTTTATTGGTCAATCAATGTGAGTTCGTCAATGACAGATAATTCAACTTTTACATTTGGTTCCCCGATCTTGTTTATTTGGTTATATTATTGGCTAATAATAATAATTATTATTATTATTATTATTAATTGTTGTTGTTGTAATTAAAATAATAAGCCATTTAAGTAATGGCTTACAAAGAGTGCATAAAACACACAAATCTAACCTCAGTCATTTAACAAATTAACATTAACACATACAATAGCATTTCAAATAAGGATTAATGATCCATGCCGACTTCTGCAAACTCGAGCAGACCCAATCTGATTCACCACAACACACTAATGCCTCCCATTAAATCTTCATTAGTAGCTAATTGTCACAAAATCAGTCACTGATAGACACAAATTGCTGGAGCAAGCGAATGAGAGCTAATGTCAATACACACCGCACGAATGGCTGCAGTTACAATAAAACCTTAAATGGGTTGCAATTTATCTACATTGTAGATTCTACAATAAACACTCTCTTGTCCTAACAGTTGCAGAGAATAGTAGATGAGCATCAGAAAGTCAAAGAGGGCAGCTGCTAATACTCTTTCAATGTTCATCATTGTGAGTGTTGTTTGAGTAAGAGATGGCGTCACAAGCCAGCACTCCCCTTTTCAAGCGTTTCTTTTATGTGTTTGTTCTCTTGTCACTCCCGTGCTTTCAGTGTGTTTGCTTTGCTGTTTCAGGTTGGTTTTAAGGACCTTGTTTAACTATCCTGGTACCTTAACAAGTAACATCTGCTTTTTTAAACTCATAAGCGACATGTCAAAAGATTACACAGGTTCTAATAATAAAATATGCTACAGTATGTTCGGACAAGTTTACAAGCACTATTCTTACTATTCCTGTAGCAAAGAGAATGTATACTGAATGTTCACAATATGCTAATGTTATGTATTTATGGAATACCCAAATGACTTACCACGTTTTCTGTGTAAATGAAAAATTGTCAAACCAAATAAAAGTAAAGTATGGAGTGCCACAAGGATCAGTTTTAGGGCCTCTGCTTTTCTCCTTGTATATGCTTCCCCTGGGAGAAATTATCAGGAATCGTGGAATAAGTTTCCACTGCTATGCCAAAAATACACAACTTTATATTTCTTCAGAACCTGATGAGATTTCACAATTCTCCAAATTAGCAGAGTGTATCAATGAAATAAAAGATTGGATGGCCAGAAATTTCCTTCTACTCAATTCTGACAAAACAGAGGTACTAATTATTGGACCAAAAAATTCTAAAAATAAGCCACTACAATATAATTTGACTCTCGATGTATGCACTGTTACATCATCTTCAACAGCGAAGAACTTAGGTGTTATATTTGATACCAATCTGTCCTTGGAAAATCAAATTACCAATGTTTGAAGAACAGCATTCTTCCACCTAAGAAATATTGCTAAATTAAGGCACATGCTCTCTGTTGCTGATGCCGAAAATCTAATTCAGGCATTTATGACCTCAAGACAAGATTATTGTAATGCATTACTGGGAGGATGTCCAGCAAGATCAATAAATAAACTTCAATTGGTTCAAAATGCAGCAGCCAGAGTGCTAACAAGAACCAAGAAATATGATCATATTAGCCTAATTTTATCATTGTTACATTGGCAACCTGTTAAATTCCATATTCATTTTAAAATTCTGTTAACTACGTACTAAGCTTTGAATGGTCTAGTACTTCAGTGATCTTCTACCACTCTATATTCCATCACGTTCATTAAGATCGCAAAATTCTGGCCTGTTAATAGTTCCTAGAATATCAAAATCCACAAAAGGAGGTAGATCCTTTTAATATTTGGCTCCTAAACTATGGAATAGTCTCCCTAACACTGTTCGGGTCTCAGACACACTCACTCAGTTTAAGTCTAGACTAAAGACTCATCTATTTAGCTAGGCATACACCTAATTTATACTCCAACCCAAAATTAGGCTGCTTTAGTTGGGTCTGCTGGAACCAGAAACCAGAAACATTGATCATCATGATCAATGTTTCTGGTATAACTCTTCAGTAAATTGAATGGCATCTATGCTTATATTATTTTATTTGTTTCCCTGTCTCAACCTCGGGACTCCTATCCTGAGGTCAAAAGAACTGGCTGAATCCAGCACCATTCCTGCTTCGTATTGGACTCCACTGCTACGTTTCGCTGAATGATGATGACTAAATGCAGACAGTGCCAGCCAAACATTCACTTCAGTCTATTATGATGGGCTTCAGAGGATTAACTGATGCCAACTCCAACCATAAGACATGGGATACTTCATATGCCATTGTCTGAACCTTGGATTTAGGATGGACCACACCGTGATTGAACTGCGTTTCACATCCCTGATCTCTGCCTGCATCACCTCGGTCTATTGAGGGACTATGATCTTGAAATGAAATGCATAGACTAACAATTGCCAACAATAGCCTTCATCAGCCAATTAACAAGGACAATTGGGACAATTGACAACTTCAAAGACATTAGTAATTAATCTTACAGTTCAAACTTAATTAAACACTGACCCTTAACTCTTACTTAATTTAATGACTTGAACGTAATATTGGCATTATATTCATGCTGTTAGTCAACTGGCCCCCACAGTGAGTCTAGTTTCTCCTAAGCTTATTTTTCTTCATTAATCAACATCTTATGGAGTTTTGTGTTCCTTGCCACAGTCGCCTTCAGCTTGCTCTCTGGGGTTATTAATACAATTATTATTTAATTAATTATTTTTAAACCCGATTAAAAATCTTATTTTATCTAATTACACAATGATGATTCATTGACATTATATAGTTTTATCGTCTGTTAATGCCTGATCTTTTGTAAAGCTGCTTTGAAATGATGTGTGTTGTGAAAGGCGCTATACAAATAAAATACACTTGAGTTGACTTGACTTGACTTATTGCAATATTGTGAATGCTGTGTCTCACAATGCATGCACTCAACTTGACCTTCCATTTGACATTCCAGTGTGATAAGTTAACAGGATGTAAGTACAATTTTAATTTGGTACCATGTACTGTATGTTGATGTTCCCTTTGTTAAGCATTTATAAAGTGCTTTATTAATGATTAATTGTGAATTCACAAAAGCATTCCTAATCACTGGTATGCAATTATAACAACATGTGTAAAAAAGGTGACTTTCATACAGTACTTGCCAAATAGTGAGCCATTTCACCTAATATGCTGTAAATGCTTAATGATACACATTTAACATTAGTAACCTATGAAAATGCACTTTACTGTAAAGTGGACACATGTGAAGCATTTATTAAGCAGTTGCCAATATTATAAACCTATGTACAGTAACTTCAGTATGGTTTGATGGTAATAATACTTTATTATATGATATATGCTGTGAATGAGCCTGAAGACCTGAAAAGTGTTTTCGTAGAGGACTTTAGACCTGAAAAGTGTTTTCGTAGAGGACTTTAGGTAAAATAATTATTTTGACATTAGTGTGACAAAGACAGCGACAACACATCTGAGTCAAGACATTACAGTCAGATATCTTATGAGTTTTAATCAGGTCCTGATTAAAAATTAAGTGAAAAATTGCAAAATGTAACGTAATCTAGCAGATTACATTTTTGGTGTGATATAATCTGATTATATTTGGATTACTTTTGGATTACTTGCAACATAACTCTTTTATTTGAGTTCTCGCCACTACCATCCATCCCAACGGAGCAGCCGCGGCCGCCTGCAGGGGGACGGAGGAGCCCGGCCACATGGAAGCAGAGGAATGGCCGCCGACCGTGAGGGGAGAAGGGGCTCCTAACCGACCGCCTGGAGCAGTCAGCGCCGCTGCCAGGGGCGGAGGAGTCCCCTACCGGCCGCTGAAACGCGGGGAAGGGCTCGCTGCTGACCGCCTGGAGCAGGAGAACCGCTGCCAGGGGCGGGGGATACCCCTTCTGTTCCCCAAGAATGCGGCTGTGCGTTCCGTCTGCCAGGGGCTGGAAGATCCGCCCGGAGAGGCGTGGCTGTCGTCCGTTAGAGGGTGGAGGAGTGGCCGAGGAACAAGCTACGGCGTATCGGAGAACTGGCGATTAAGTGTTTTTTTTTCATCTCTCTCTCTCCTCTCTCTCTCTAAGTGCCGATCCGCGTTGGCCTTTTCCCTCTCGTTTAAATTTGACAGGGTTTTTTGGGGGGTAAACTACACTGTTACACCATTTTTAACATTTCTGTTTCCCTCTCCTTGGACGGGGATGACCTGCCGGCAGACGGGGCTTAGGGCATGCCCTCCCCCAGGGAAAGAGGGGGGGGGGGGGGGGTGTATGTCATGCCGGGGGCTCCCCTGCTTGAGAGAATGAGGGAGGAATGTGACAGGGTGGAGGGCGGGGCCTGGTCGTGATTATACACACCCGGTCCCTTATCAGGCTAATTAAGCCTCTGAGAGGGATAAAGGCCGATTGCGGATGGTGGTGCGACGAGAGAGAGATCGTTTACGGACATGTCCGTCATGTGTGTGTTTGTCTTTTGTATAAGTTCATCATTAAAATATTGTTTATATCGCCAGGCCAGTTCTTGCCTCCTCCTTTCCATTGTAATCGCTTTACACTCACGTAAACAGCTCCTTATGACATTGTTTAAAAGTTGTTGATGTCCCTTATACTGAGACATCAAGTTTTGCAACAATTGCAATATTACAAACATTAATGAACTTAAAATCAACAGAAAATTAACGAAAATCAATTATCATAAAATCAATTGCAATGATGTTGCTTGGTCAAAGCTTTCATCTTAAAACAGTGAAGTATGAACTTTTAACCTTCTGTGCCTACTGCACAGTGAAGTTTTGCCCCATGTCACTTAAACTTGAAATGATCTCTTCACACCTAGTGGTCAAATGCTGATTTATACTGCTTCATCTTCACCTGGCTAATACAGAGTATCAGGTCTCTGTGCAATTTCACAACCCTCCCTTTCTCTTTCCAAAACACTCGAAGAGTTACTGAACGTATATTGTAGGTAGGCTGATTTAGAGTGAAAAGTAGATTAAAAAAATTACGGTGATCAATAAATTATGAACAATTTACTGCTGTTGTCTAATTAACTTGTAATCATGTAATCCATAAAAAATGAACTGAATTCTGATTACAAGTATTTAAAAACATAACTTAATCAAATGACAAATACTTGATTTTTAATCTGATTACGTAATACAGGTTACATGTAATCTGTTACTACTCAGCACTGATTAGAGTAATAAATATAAACACAAAGACTGCAGCAAAATGACATAATCTCACTTTTTAATCTAACTATTATAGTTTAGTTTTTCAGCATTTAGACACAAATCATAAATTCAGGAATGTTTATGTTTTTGATTAATATAGTAATAATAAGTGTATTTATTGAGCATTTATAACATATAACATATAAGTTCAAATGCTCACTGTTTAGCAAGTATTGCATGAAAGTCAGCCTTTTATTTATATTGTTATAACTGCATACATTTGTAAATGACTTTCTAGTCATAAATAAGCCCCTTTCTAAACCCTTCTCAAACCACAAACGTTTTTAGTATTAGTGCCTAAATCGTGTGGCTTTACTTTTGAAACTGTGTATTTTAACAATATCTTGCCCCATAGACTTCCATGTTAAGTGCATTACTGTCAACTAAACTTCCTCACAAACTGATGAATGAGTCAAAATTGTTGTCTTTGGTAAACGACATTATGTCACAAATGCTGTCAATAGATCTGAAGTTGAATTGGTCCTTTAACCACTGGTAACTACTGGGGAATTAGTCATTTAATGTACTTACTTCAACAAGGCCCTGCAGAATTCTCACAAACATGACACAGCCATAGTGCACACGTGCAGCCGACGGGATGAACATGTTGAGTGTTGATGTAAGCAGGATAGCAGCACCAAACACTCTGCAAATCAAAGTATAGAGAAACTGCATTGACCAATCATTTCTGATTGTTTAGAACCATGAAATAAATCATTGGCCAGCATTGTTTAAATGTCATAATGAATGCAATCTTTAAAGCATGTTTTGGATTCAGCAAAAAAAGTTTCATAGTAAAGAATATTTATAAAGGCAATAGTACCCAAAGTTGTCACTGTCTAACAGAGAAATAATTAGGCATTCTCAAAGGAACACATATTTTATTAATCTATTTTACAGGCTACAGCCATCTGTTTTCACACTGTGAAATCCATCAGATTTATGTTAATGAGGCATACATTTCAACATTCTCAATGCTAAGACATGCAGAGAACTAAATCTAAAAACTACATTAACTTATTCATTTTATTCTGATGAAGACAGGCTACATTTTATGATGGCAGTTTTATCCACTACTGCACCATTTACAACAGTCAACAGAACATAATTTCCTTATAGATGAAGTGTGTAATTTCTGCAACTGATTTTATGAATCCACCCTCCATCTGCCATAGTTGGTCAAACAACCAGATAGTCCCACCCACAATTCCTACCATAGGTTGAGTCAATGTTGCTGTGCTGGACTGGATGGGCCACTTAAATAAACAAACCAATGATGGACAGCACCACAGAGACAGTGTTTGCCGTTTTTGAGGAAATCAACCTATGAATTGTTTCTTATGGTTGTCTCTGCTATTAACAAACCCAATTATTTTATTTTTGTTCCTGAACATTCCCAGCACAGTGCTTTAAGGTTCTACTTTGTTTAGTCAGGATTTTTTTTAATTATTAGTTTAATTTTATGGAAATAGAAAGTTTGTTTTAGGTTAAAATAATGGTTCTCCCAACCAAACTGCAATATTACATCAATAATCAGTCTATAAACCATGCCTTGTTTGATCCATTATATTTTCTTTATAACCTCTCAATAGGGTGTCACACAAAAACCTCCCTGCAATTTCTTGGAGTGTTAATTTATGGTTATATAAATAAATATATATATATATATATATATATATATATATATATATATATATATATATATATATAAACCCATAGAACATTAGAAGTTTTAAATTTAACTAAATGGGACTCACACTCTAATGTTAGGGGAACGTTGTGTTTGCTGGGAAGTATTTTAGCACTGTAAAAATGACACAAGTTAGCTTTAAACATCATTTATTTCATGCAAGCCCAATTTTTAAGAATAGTGACAATTACGAGAACATTGTCTGCTTAGAATTTTAGCGTTAAACACTAAAAAAAATATTTTTGCAGGTTGTTCAGTTTACTTCATTAAAATGTACTAAAGCAACACAATTATAGAAAATTTTGTCACAACTTGATTTAACTGTGTTCTATCCAATTACTCACCGGTGAATCCAAAGGGGGGACGCAATACCGTGAGAAAAGTTTACCCTTAAAACTTCAAAGTCTCTGTATACATAAGTCATACGAGGTATCATTTGAAAGCTCAGAAACTGAACTTTTCGGAGATAACATCACTTCTGAATTTATGTTACTTAAAATAACAAAAGAAGGCCTCAAAACATTTGCATTGAAAAAATAGCGCATATTAATATATATTTCTTCACATAGTAAATAAATGGAGAAGTCATATGTCAAATTAAAGCTTTTATTATCAGGAATGTGATTGAACAGTTAATTATGTTGCACTTAACACCACAGTTCGAAAGATTTTCAAAAGAATCACAACATAAAATATGATTTCTGTAAGTCATCAAATACAAACGTCTTATTTATGCTCCGATCACTGTAGTTGTAAGCCCCAAATAGCTAAAAATCTTATATCTGCTTTTACCTTAGGAAGTTCTCTAAAATTACTTGTCTGTGAGCTTGCATGTGTGAGTAATCCAATGTTATGTCTTTGATGTCCAGAACAACATATGCCGTCCAGTAGGAAAAGCATGCAGAACAAATCATCAAAAAATATGTTCCACTTCTGTCACTCACTCAACGTTGTGTTGATGTAGTGACACTAGGGGTCTCTCTTGAGAGCCTTGGTTACCTCTTATCTTTGAGAACAGGCCAATGAGAGTTTGCATGCCCCTCACCCGGACATACGGGTATAAAAGTAGGGAAGCGTGCGTCTGTTCAGACAGATTTTTTCTGAGTCGAGCGGTTGTGTTTCAGCGAGCTGAGTAAAACCCACTGCTGTTCCATTCACTTCTAAAAGAACATACACTGTTGGAGATACGCCGCATTTTCAGTGGCTTTCTTTTCTTCTGCACGTCAGTGCAGACTAAGCCCCGGTAGCAGCTTTCCTTCTTCCGACGGAAAGCCACTCTAGCCGCCCCCCATGTCGCACCTTCTACCCATGGGTATAGGGCTGGCACGGCTGGCACTGGAGGAGATTTTGGGAGTTTAACGGTTGTGGGTTTGCCTGATGAATCCAAGCAGACAACCTGTTCCCCAGCACGCGCGTCTGCCTCAGTCTGGTTCTGAGACGAGACCGGCTCGTCTGCCCGGAGGTGCATAATGAGCTGACGAAGTTGTGGAGGGCAAAACCGACTTCCTCGCTCGTCCGCTCTCACTACCCTTGACGGCGGGACGGTCCACGGGTACATGGAGCTACCCCAGGTGGATAAGGCAGTTGCGGTGCACCTGGCGGGATCGACCGTCACTCCCCTCCAAGGCCTGTAGGTTGTCTCTGGTGACCAAAGCTTACAGTGCCGCTGGACAGGCCAACTCCGCCCTGCACGCCATGGACCTCCTGCATGTCTACCAGGCCAAGGCGTTAAAATATCTGCACCTGGGTAGTCCTGATCCTGATGTGCTGCAGGATCTGCGCTCGCCGACCAACCTCACCCTCCAGGCCACAAAGGTCACAGTGCATGCACTCGGATGCTCCTGCGAGTTCTGAACCGGGCCTTACACAGACTCCCGTTCAAGATGCTAAGGCAGAAACATATTCTGACATGCATCCGGCATCAAGATTGGTTTGCGGCAGTAGACCTGAAGGAGGCATATTTTACGTCTCAATATTACCCTGTCACAGACCCTTTCTACCGTTCGCGTTCGACGGCCAGGCGTATCAGTACAAGGTCCTACCCTTTGGTCTGTCCCCTCGCGGCTTCACGAAATTCACAGAGGCAGCTCTTGCCCCGTTAAGGGTAGTGGGCATTTGCATACTCAACTACGACCCCTTTCAGGGATCAAGCAGTGAACCAGCAAGCGCTACCCCAGGAGGAGGCAGATCCAGCCTTAGCGTTGCTGTGTCCAGTGCGTGCTTTGCACACCTATTTGGATAGCAGGCAGAGCTTTAGACGCTCAGAGCAGCTCTTTGTCTCCTTTGGTGGACAGCGGAAAGGGAATGCTGTCTCCAAACAGAGGCTTGCCCAATGGATCGTGGACACCATTGCGTTGGCCTACCAGACCCAAGCCGTGCCTGCCCCCATTGCGGGTTCGAGCCCATTCTACGAGGAGTGTGGCATCCTCGTGGGCACTGGCCATTGGCACCTTTCAAGCAGACATCTGCAGAGCGGCGGGCTGGGCAACAACCAATACCTTTGCAAGATTTTACAATCTCCGGGTTGAGCCGGTCTCATCCCGTGTTTTGTCTGGTCTGAACACGTAGAATTAATTAATACGGAACAGCTGGCTGGGTGTATCGCTTGCGATAGTGCCTTTCCCCTCTCCTGAGACAAAAACGTGTGCTCTACTCCCCCAGTGAAGTGGACATGCATCTCACCCCCCAGTCGCTGTGTTTGTAGAGTTCCTCTCCATCGAGGCAGGACCTACCACCGCGCCACATCCATATGTGGCTGGTAAGCCCATGTCACGTATTTTGCCACATGTTAACCTCCCCTGCTGGGCAGGATGTGGTCTCCGCGGGGTCTTTTCCCCCTGAAAGAATAGGATAGGAAAAGAACGCCTTCCCAGATGCATGTTATAGCATTAGATGGCCACATCTGACACTCTATGGAGAGAAAACATAGAGAGAAAAGGCTGTGGCTGGCACGGCCTTCTCCCATGCTAGTTACGTCGCTTCCCCCCTCAGGGATGTGGGGAATGCACAACGTCTTTTGGGACTTTGGAGAGGGTTACGTGCAGTCTGATGCACCTGCAATTTTTGCACGCAGCAGCTTGCTTTCACTTGCATCAGCATTCTACGTAACACGGTTCAGTGTTGTGCCATTTTTAAATAGGGACCCCTAGTGTCACTACATCGACACAATGTGGAGTGAGTGACAGAAGGGGAACATCTATGTTACTGTCATTACCTCTGTTCCCTGATGGAGGGACGAGACCTTGTGTCCCTCTTGCCACAACACTGTAATAGCTGCTGAAATGGCAGGACTTTACTCTCTGCTCCTCAACTCAAAACCTGTCTGAACAGATGCACGCTTCCCTCCTTTTATACCCGTATGTATGAGGGAGGGGCATGCAAATTCTGTTCGCCAATTCTCATTGGCCTTTTCTCAAAGATAAGAGGTAACTGAGGCTCTCAAGAGAGACCCCTAGTGTCATTACATCGACACAACGTCTCATTCCCTCCATCAGGGAACGGAGGTTACGACAGTAACCAAGAAGTTTTCGACTATTGATGATAAAATGTTTTATATTCTCACAAAGGGGAGAAACTCAGCTTTCTAATGACACTGAGACTGAGCTTCTAGTCCACTCAGAGGCCGAGATATTCAGTTATCTGACAAATTAGTTTGTGTGAATGGTGAGATTTTAAATTTGAGTGTGAAAAATGGTGGGCAGCATCATACACCAGGGTTTAAGGGGTTAATCCATTTGAGTTTGGATTAAATGAATACTTAGCATTGTAGCATTGATGAAACTGGGCAGGGGATTTCCATTTCCCAGCATGCTTTGTGTGGGACTGTATGGGGTGAATAAATGTTGAAATTAAGTGTTATTTTATGCATTTTTGTGCAAGATGAGAAAAGGAGATTAATGTTCTGTTCTATTTATTATGGTATTTTAAAAAGTGTCTGTTTGGTTGAAGTGTTGGGGGTTACCCTTGTGGTGAAGATTGGTGCTTGTGCTTAGGTTGAGGATGGACTTTCAAATTGTAATGATGTTTTGATTCAAGTGCTGCTAAGCTCATTATCTCTCTTGCTAGACATTTACTTTCAAATTGACAGTGCAACAAATTCACAGTCCTTTGCTCACCTGGCATATATTAATTATTAATAAAGTAAATTAAGATGGACAAACATAAGAAAATAAATAAAATTTAAAATTAGTCAATTTAGTTTAACAAATTTAATAAAGTTGAGTTAAAACTACTATAGTACATTTATTTGACCTAATCCTAATAAATGATGTTGGCTGAATGAAAATGACTTAATTTGAATAAAATAAATTTAATTGCTTGTAAAACCTTTCTCAAATTCAATTAAGTAATGTAATGACTTCATTTTTGGAGTGAAGTAGGCCTACTAATAAATCAATATTTTATGACTCATATGAAAATAAAAATAATTTTGTCATTGTACATAGATTTATTATTTGCTATACTATATATTTGTGGCAGGCATTTGTAAAGACAGACTTTTCTGTGCGTTATTTGGTTGCCATGAACCCTGAAAGCAGAAGAGAAGACATGCTTTCGTCATTAATGATAACAGACATGCTCACATGCTCCACCAACACCTAGAAGTCTTTTCTCTGCAAGACCAAAACTAATTTAACAAAACTGCCTTTGGCTGTAATAGGCTGTTATTATTAGATATAGACTTAATAAATCAATCAATTTACTAATCAATAAATACACTTAATTTAAGTAATTTGTTTATTTAAACATATCATTAAATAAACGACATTTTATTTAAATGTATTTATTTTATCTATAAGGGATATTTTTTCATAACCAGATAAATGTGTGCAGTGAATTACCTGTTGGCCGCCAGTCGTGAGCATATATAACCTCCCGGAATCTGTGTCACTATATATCCCCAGAAAAATGAGCCGTGGATCATTCCCACCGTCTCAGGGTCCCAGTTAAACTTGGCTTTCTTATAAAAAAAATATATTAAAAAAACAACAACAACACTGTTAATTCAACTGCCAATCCATAAAGGGATAACTTCAAAAGCTATGATTCTGACTATGTGATTCTGCATTTCTTTTTTCCCCTATAAATCAGAATAACATGTGTTGCAATGATAAAATCTGGAAGAATAATGTATTTATTTATTATAAGGAATCAGATAGTGAAGATCTGATTGACAGGGGAACATGAGGGAGGGGCATTCTCTCTGAGAGGAGGGTAATTCTATGTTATCTGCCCCCTCCCCTCTCTCTCTCTTTCTCTCTCTCTCTCTCTCACCTCTTTAATGATGATCTTGCCACCCTTGTGAATGGTGCTGTTGTTGACCATGCCGACGATCGCGACTCCGAGGTTACAGCGGATCCCGAAGGATATACAGAAGCCGAGGCCGCTCATGATGGCGATGATATACCGGCGCGGGAGCCCGAAGCACGTGCAGTCGCACAGAGGAGGTTTTTTCTCCTGAATCTGCGCGGGCCGCCCATCTTCCGTCAGCTCGATAACCTCACCCGTTTTCTGCTTCTTCTCCATCACCCTGTGAAGATACAGCAGCTCTCATTTCATGATCTGCATATATCTAGCAAACCATTTTTGGTTCACAGGCGGTCTGTGGACGTTATTCTAGGGTTATGAAAAATACAACTTTAAGGTTTTTTAATAATAATAATAATAATAAAACATTTAGAAAACGTTATTTGTGCGTTGTTATTAAGTTATCACGCATAAACGACCCAGTAATGTTCTGGGAACTATATAGGTTTTCTTCAGAATGTCCAAATTGCTTGTAAAAATTACCAAACGGTACCTAACGTTAGGGCAACGTTCTGTGATTGCCAATTGTGTGTTTATAGAGTGAGTTATTTCCCCCTTTTTTAATAACACACTCGATTGAGAACACGTTAGAAAAAGTGGTTTATTTGATTTAATAATGAAATCCATCAAGCATCAGTAGAGGACAGACAGAGTTTTTTTTATCCAGCATTAGACATTTCTCTGATCTGTCTGATCACGACTGGAGTTATTTGCACCGCATTGCAGCATTTCTATCTCTTACATGATCATCGAAATATGCCTACATGTAGCCTAGAAATGCAGGCAGAAATATATCTCGATAGACTATATGATCCACCCCCCCCCCCGCGCTGCGTTGAAATCATTTTTTCTTTTATTTTACAATTCCTTAACAATTAGGCTACATATCCCATAATAAAACATAATAATAGTAAACGAAACGAAATACACGCATTGTCACTATAATTGTGTGCCAGCCTATTGACTGTTAAAGCCTATATAGGCTAGTATCGAATGGCAGTGAAGATTGTTTTTTTCACTGTGATACACATCCACTGAACCTCTCACATCTGAACGTTTCATAATTTCTGACCCAAAATACAAAGTGATTCTTTTATTTATCTGCGTACAATATTTCTCAACTAATTTTTTTAATAAAGTTCTCTTACAAAAATAACAATTAAGATTATTCCGACTATATATATATATATATATATATATATATATATATATATATATATATATATATATATATATATTAAACGAAAATATTAAATGAAACGGGAAAAGCTGCGAAAAATCAAGGTCCTACATTTGACTAATCTGAAATCTAATTGTGACAATAAAATCATTACAGTCTTTAGCTATTTTCATTAAAGACAAGCAAAAAACGTACAAATAACGTATTCGATAATAATAATTTTAATAAAAGTAAGCTATATGCTCAGCTCGTCGTGTCACGACTTTCTATTCATGAATTATTAATTAAGTTAATGCCGCTGTGGGCAGAGGAAACGATCCTCGAGGAATTCTTCTATCTATAGATCTATTTCTACTCGTAACGAAAAATACTGAAAAGAATTATAATATACACTTCAAGTGATACATATAAATAATATGTTATGTATCCTTATGGATTTATTTGAAGGGGGAAAACATGATGTGAATTCCAGGGGATCTTTATAGCATACATTGACATTGAAATAATAATCGAATAACACATATTTATGACAGTGTTATAATAAATTAGTTTATAATTGTATGTCTGATTTTCTCAATAGAATGGGTTGAGACCTGTGCATGTGTCCCAGGGTTTTCCCCGCCAGATTCCTCAGTCTCTCCTTCCCGGGGGCCAAAACTCGATCCTTCATCGTATCCATCTCCAAAAATGATATTCCACTCGATATTAATGAGAATTTTCAATTTGAAAGGACTGCAAGATGTTTCAGCATATTCCTTTAGTGTGGAATAATGAGCAGTATTTATCTGACACAGTGGGGGAAAAAAAAGAAAAGTTTTTTGTTTTTATATCCTTAATAATCAGTCAAATAAAATATTTTTTCACAGTCTCTGAAATGTCCTTCGAATCTCCCTTTCCTTCGACTTCTGTTAATGCTCGCTTTTCCATTCTTTCGCGAATAAAGAATATAATCTCAGAATTCACATTTGAAAAAGCCAAAGCCCGGTAAATGGCAGGAAATGCACAAAAAAAAAAAGATAAAGAAAAAAGAAAAGAAAAAAGAAGAAGAAACCGAAATGTGGATAGGTGGAAGACAGCACTAGGTGCAGGAGATCCTTCAGTATCGTGGAGAATGAACGCGCGTCCGTCCAGCTGTTCCATGAACCCGCAGACAGTGAATGAGCGCGCTCCACACCTGCGCGCTCCACCAATCACTCAGGCATATGAACTAATACAAAGGCACGCATCTAGCACTAAACAAAGATTATTTGACAAACACAATTAGCAGTAATCTTATATTAGTATCATTGAGTGGCTGTATCAGGTGGGCTTTCACAGACGCACACCTTCATGGAATCAGTTTTCACTGAGGATTAGGAAAGTGGACAAGACAATATAACAAGCTGCTGCTGGAGTTAGTTGTTTTTCTTTCATCCAAGAATAAATCATAGGTCATAACAAATGATGTTAGCTTAGTCATTTAACGAAAAAAAAAGAGAGAGAGAGAGAGAGAGAGAGAGAGAGAGAGAGAGAGAGAGAGAGAGAGAAGGTTGTCTTTATCTACGAAATATGACCACAAGTGGGCGCTCTAAGACAGGACGGCATTGTTCCTAAGAAATTAGTGTTCTGTGTTCAATACAAGTTAGAATCACATGCTGCCTACACCACAGCCTATAAAATAAATAAATAAAATACTTTATTAGAGGGTTAATCTAATTTAAGTTTTAAAATCAGAATAGTTTAAGGTCTTACATTAGGCTTACTAGCGAAAATATGTTATTTGAGCTGTAAAGTTGCATAACTGTAACTGAGTAACTACTGTTCTAGGCTAGTACACTTATGTTATGGTGTTTGTTATAAGCAGCCTACTTTGTGGTAAAAAGTTGCCTACATGTCATGTACTTTCTATCATTTGAATATCGAATATCATGCGAAAGTTTCTGGCTTTACTTTTTAGGGACAAATTGATTCAAGTATTCAGTGGCCATCTGGTGCACAGAACAAAATAAATAAAGCCAAGAAATGGAACTGAGCCACACAACAGACCTGAAATAGAATTTAGATTACTGTTAATGTGTGTATGTGGTTTTGACATTGTCTGGTAATGTTGTAAATGCACACACACACACACACACACACACACACACACACACACACAAATCAGCTAAACAAGTCCACAACACATTGGAACATTGAAGAAGAGATCTGAGCCGTATTTAGTGACCAGAATGTCACAGAGACTTTGGGGTGAGCTCTTTTCGCTTGGGCCAGTAAGCAAACACCCTAACAACCAATGAGGTAAAAAACACAGAGCACCTTGGCAACTACATAGCAATGCCCTGGTAACCTCTGAGGCCAGAATACTCTAGCAACCACATAGCAATGCGCTGAATAACACTGACAGGACCATAGAAAATGCATAGGAACATCTCGATAGTCACCCAGAAAATGTAATAATCTTTTTTTTTGTGATAATGTTAATAAAGTGTTTTTTTTTTTTTTTTTCTGTTGACCTAAATTCTTATACTGATATGTATCTAGAATAGAAAAAAACAGAATGACTGTTAAGCTCACTGTTTTAGCTTTCACATGTTTTATCCCATCCATGGAACACAAAAGCACGTTAGCAATTGGCATGCTCAGTCACATTCGCTTTTATTGCATCTTTCTTTTATTTGTCCATATAATAAAAATGAATGGTGACTAAGGCTAACATTCTGCCTAAAATCTCCTTTTGTGTTCCACGCATTAAAGTCATACAGGTTTGGAACAATATGAAGGTTATTCAATAACAGAATTTTAAATTATTATTATTATTATTATTATTATTATTATTATTATTATTATTATTATGTATTAACCCTTTAGCCGCCTTTCCACTGTCGTATTTCTCCCTCTAGTGGCAGTCGATGATTTCGTTCATTTGAAGCTACCAAATGTTTACCTCAGAATGACAATACTGTGTATGATTTTGTTGAGCAGATGAATGAATTCAATACAATTCAGGACTAATATTCACTCAGTATTTATTATTAATAGTATTATTTATCACTATTACTGTTTTACAGTTAATATTATGATATTTAACAGCAACAACAACCCTAATTCAGCAAATATGAATCAAATTCATAGATGTAGGTTTTTCGTGTGCAGAAATAAAAACCACCTGTACACATTTAATCACACGTTTACTGTAATTCCAAAAGCTTGTTGTGATATTTTCAACTTAATAATTTCTGACTTCAACATTATTAATTCAGAAGTATCAGGCGTTTAGAAAAAAAGTGTCTCACTAGTTTTGCATGAATACATCACTTCCGGTCGGGCGGTAGCATATACGGTCTAGTCGCACGTGTTTATTTTAATGTAAAAATGCTTGAGGGGTGACATGATGTTCTGGGTACATGCGCAAATACGCTGTTGTCAGCGGTCTTAGAGCGGTTCACGTTAGACGCCGCCGAGGTCGGGACAGGAGGGTTTTTTAAGTAGGGTTCGGGTTTGTAATTTATGAACTTGTTTCACGCACGCGCGCTCACTCACAGATACGCTCGAACGGATGAGTTAGGGGCCGTTCACACCGAGTGTGTTTGTGCCTGCATCTGTTCTGTTTTTCCATTGTTTTCCTGTGTAAACACGCTCTGGATGAACGCCCATACCCGCAGCACCGCGTCTCGCTGTTTTTTCAGTGTCTCACGGAGGACTGGCACATTTTTAGACACTGTGTCAAGTTAATAAGAGCTTCAGGTTTCAAAAATGCATGCCGAGACACATGCGTTCTGTTTCAGTCGTTGAACTGTGTCTAGATTGTTTTTTGTTTTTGTGCAGGTGTCAGATTTAACGTTATGAACAAGTTCAGGTTGCAAAGAGGGGACTGTTACAATGTTTAACATTATTCCAGATTGTTCTTCAACAAGCAAAGCTTCAGCGCTTGATAAATGGCGATGGTTTTTCCTGATGGTGTGCTGAGGGGCCGCCCTGCCTTGTATGTTTATTGTTACTGTAACGAATGTTGCCTACGATGCGTACATAAAATACAGCCTCAGCCTCAGCATCAGTATATAAACTCCAGGTGAAAGTAAATAAGTCAAAATCCTCAAAGTAATAATAATACTGTATCATATTATAATGACAAACCGGACAACAATACATAATTGTTGGGTTATAATATTAATAAATAACAACTGAATTCCAAAATGTTACTGGGTGTAGTAGGTTTTGCTCACAAAAAAATAAGGATAAATATGAGTATTGTAAAAATATATGTAGGTAAATATTACTGTATTGTGGAAAAAATGCATTAATTATCTTTAACAAGAATTTTATTTCATTAAACATTTTGAATGTACTTGGATACAATGGTTGATAGGATGAATGTAAAATTATGATTTAAAATAAATTTTATGTAATTTTTTAAGCATACATTTTCGAAATGGGGCCCCAGCTTGGTCGGTTGCTTGGGGCCTCAGAAACCGTAAACCCGCCCCTGATCCGATGACTTTTGGGACCTCATGCAGCCCCTGTGCTACACTCCATTGGAAATGAATGACTTCCGGTCTATCTTCTGTCGTTTGACGGATGCAGTGAAAAGGCAGCTTTTAACCCTAAAACACATAGTCTACCTCAGGCCTTTTCATCCATTTTTTTTAAGTTGTGCCCAAACCTCTTTAGTATGCCTCAGTCTATCTCTTATAAATAGTGTAACACAAAAAAAAGCTTCCATAAATAATATTTTTTTATAATAATTTTAATCTATTTATTACTATCACAGAATATCTATTTCTTTGTTTATTACAAGATAAATTAGTACTCATACAAATAAATATTTTATCACATTTATTTATTTATGCAACAATGAATTATCAATTGTTGAATATGTGAATTAGTATCCCATTTATGCATGTACATATACTGAACATAAGCTGCTTGTTATTTATTACTAAAGGTGGCACTTATGCTTCAGTGATTGATTTCATTTACATTTATGCATTTGGCAGATGCTTTTATCCAAAGCAACTTACAGTGCAGTTATTACAGGGACTCCCGGGGCAACCTGGAGTTAAGGGCCTTTCTCAAGGGCCCAACAGTGGCATCTTGTTGGTGCTGGGGCTTGAACCCCCAACCTTCTGGTCAGTAACCCTGAGCCTCAACCACTGAGCCACCACAGTCCCATTTACATTTGACATTGCAAGCTGACGTAGAAATAACATTGAATAAACCTATAGCCAGTGTAACACATGAACAGTATGATATGACTATTATAATTTGGGTGTACTACTGAAATAATGTAAGTTGTTCACCTATTTAGACTCAATAAGTGCTGTAGAAAATACATATCGGTAACATATGTGTAACTTAAGTGTAGCTGATGTATCTTATGTGTAGCTCAATATGTGTTTGACAGCCAGTTGCACCTCATGAAATTTCAGTGTGAAAATAATGAATCCTGTTATATATTTGTCCTGATTTGTTGCATTATCTCTTAGATTTTTGAAAAATAAAACAAATAAAAATATACAAATATATTTTATTTAATTATTTTCTAATTGTCTTAGAAAATTTGACACTATCTGGGCATTTTGTACATCCATTTTTGATAGATATAAGTACCGGGTCTCTAAAGACCAGAATATGTAATTGTGTTTGGGAAAATAAACACGCGTTTAAGGATTAAGAAGGCTGAAAATCTCAAAATCAAGGCATTGTTTAAAGGGATAGTTCACCCAAAAATGTAATTCTCTCATCATTTACTGAACACAAACATCAATGTTTAGTTGAATATTTCAGCTCTGTAGGTCCTCACAATGCAAGAGAGCAGGTACCAACAATTTGAAGCTCTAAAATGCACATAAAGTCTGCATAAAACAGTAGTGGTTTAAAATATGTCTTCAGAAGTTATATGATAGATGTGGGTGAAAAACAGATCAATATTTAGGTCCTATTTTTTCTATAAATTCTCCTCCTTGCCCAGTAGGTGGCAATATGCACAAAGTATGCAAATCACTTCTGACAGTGGATTTAACCACTGGAGTCTTATGGTTTACTTTTATGCTGCTTTTATGTCCTTTTGGAGCTTAAAAAATGTGGTACCCATTCACTTGCATTGTGAGGAACTACAGAGATGAAATATTCTTAATTTGTGTTCAGCAGAAGAAAGTCATAAACATCTGGGATGGCATGTGGTGAATTAAGAGTTTTTTTGTGTCATAATGGAGCAACTACAATATAAATCCTTCCAGTTCACATGGACAGCCATTACATTCAGTTACATACAGTAGGATTAACTTAAGTGTTCCAGTTACTGTCGCTGCATCCTTTACTCTTCTCTCTGGTCTGACTCTTATTGTGCTGAACTCAGAGAAAACCTGTAACATTTAGGTGCTGGACAGAATGACCCAGGAGCAGAGGCAACAATCTGGCAAAGAAACAGAGAGGCATGGTCCAGGATGTGACCTGACACCTCTCCTCAGGTCCTCCCAGTCAACCAGGTACTGGAACCCTCTGCTCCTCTGCCTAACATCGATCAGTCTCCTGACCATGTACGCCAGAGAGCCATCAATAAGACGCAGAGGAGGAGGGACGGGAGTGGCGGGATGTAATACTAAATGTAAAATGGATTTGATTCTTGAAATGTGAAAAAATTAAAGATTATACTTAAGGTGTAGAAGTTGTTTGCGACAAACTACCACGTGGTTTTTTGATGGTGTGGTTTTTTTCACCTTGGTAAGATAAACCTGGGACCCAGCTTACGATAGGGAATTGGAGAGGGATGTCCTTAGAGGACAACCAAACCTACTGCTCAAACACATCATTTGGGGCCTTAACCCAGAGCCAGTCCGCAGACCTCTTAATGTGAGTGCCAGTCTGCATGAGTCTGCAACTCAAAAAGGCATGAATGGATGGAACCTGGACATTGGGTCCTTGTACGGGAAACAGAGGGGGCTGGCAACCGAGGCTGTACTGGAAGGGCGATAACCCCATAGACGATGACTGCAAGGAGTTATGGGCATATTCGCCCCAGACTAAATGCTCCCGAACCCTCTAACTAGTGGCAACAGCCAACAGTTCTCGGTTGCCGACATCGTAATTCCCCTCAGCTGGGGGTTAACCCTCTGGGGTCTGAGGATGTTTTGGGCCCTGGAGAAGTTTTGACATGCCTTGACATTTGTGCTTTTTTCAGTTGCTTAAAAACACATTAATGAGCTACAATAATATGTGAGCAACATGTGTGTACATGTTTGTATTTTGGAGAAAATAACGTTTATGCATGTGTTTTTAGAATAAAAAAAACTAAGTCACTGAAATAAGGCCATATAACACATACTAAACATTTGTCCACAAGCCTTTTGAGAACTGGATCTTGTAGCCTAGAGTTTTTGCTACAAAAAACCATCCTGATCACTCATTCATACAAAACAATATAGTAATTGAACTTTTGTAAGACACTTTTAGTGTTAGAAAGGTCATATGCGAGGAGGCGTGAACCAACATGAATACTGATTGTAATTCACACCTGAGGAGACAAAGACCGGAGGGGTCTATCAATGAGGAATGTGACAGAAAGAGAATGAATGTGAGGAGACTTAATTATCAAGTTTTAAATTAAAAGAAGTAATCTGACTATACATTTTCTTTACATAAAGACTTTTACTTAATTTTAGACCTACACCGTTTAAAAGAAGTCTCTTCTGCTCACCAAGACTGCATTTATTTGATCCAAAATACAGTAAAAACAGTGATATTGTGAACTATTTTTACAATTTAAAAGAACAGTTTTCTATTGGAATATATTGTAAAATGCAATTGCTATCAAAGCTGAATTTTCAGCATCATTACTGCAGTCTTCAGTGTCACATGATCCTTCAGAAATCATTATAACATGCTGATTTTCTAATATGGGCATATTTAAAGTGCATTTTACTAATTTAACCTGAACACATATTTGCAAGCACATTAGGACATATTTAAAATTTCAATACTCTGAATCCTGGCTGGCAAGTCTGGAAACAGTCCCACTAGTAAAATATGTACATGTTTAAAATAGCATGTCAACTAATGAAAACTAAATGACTTACTCGTCTGAAATTGTATCCTCGGCTGGATCAAGTCACTCATCAAAATGCAAACGTTCATCGGAGTCCCGCTCTTCTTCTGAGAAAAATGTTAACTCTTCGTCACTATCCAGGAGTTTTCTCACTTGTGTATCATGCGATCTTCCAAATGCACAGAAAAGTGAGTGAACTTTGATTTTAAGGCACAGTCGGGGGCGTTTACCATTTGCATTCATCGCCTCAGCATATTACCGTATGAATAGCACCCTCTGTCCGTGGGTGTGATCACATTAGGGATAATTAGTGGAGCCAGGAGAAATTGTACATCGCTTTGTTTCATATAGATCACATTGCAGGAGAATATTTGTTTTAAATTTGAATTGTTTTATTTAAAAGTAGACATTTTAAGCTTTCTGTAGACATATGTTTCATGTTTGTGTGATAAGTATTCGCAGAGTTTCAGTTCATTTTTGTGATGTGTTTCAGATATATGCTCGCGAACCCAGAGACTGCTGACAGCTCACCTTTTTTTATTTTCTTTATTTTACAAAAGGTTTTGTTGTTATTATGATTGTACACAAATAAAAGTAGACCCTTTATAGTCTCTAATTATGTCTTACACTTATCTGTATGCCCCAAAATGACAGAGAATTTTTTCCGCTGGAATGACGAAAAAATCCAGCAGGATGCATCGACCCAAGAGGGTTAAACTATGCAGAAAAAAGGCACACGGATGCATCTTTCCATCTGAGGGGGAGCGCTGGACTGCTCCGACACCAACCTCGGATGCATTCACCTCCACCATAAACTGTTTTGCGGGTTGGGATTAATTAGAATAGGTGCGGCAGGGAGCAATTCGATAGCACAGTTGTTCGGGCGATGAGGAGGAAGGGTTGCGGCATGGGACTTGTTGAACACCGCCCTCAGATTAAGGTATGTCGACGGAACTCTGGTTAAGTATGCTGGTTCATCATGCAATGTAATACAAGACTGGATTAGGAAAACAGCAGAGTTGAGACAGTGCGACAGACAATAAGGACTCCAAGCAAGAACAGTGTTGGTTGACCAATCGATGTGTGGGTTGTGCTTTATCAACCTAGTATGCCCTAACAAATCCGGAGCTGATAGAGATGGGATAAGGAGGAATGTTCAACTGTTCAGTATTCAACTATTCCCCAAAATGAACATGACTGGCTTAGAGGAATGAGTGATGATGGACAGTGGTGTTCCGCTCAGGGTATGGGCATTGATAGTTTCATCCAGCTGAAATGTGGAAAGTTGCAATTTGGATGCTAATTCAATTTCCTTAAAGTTACTCTCAGGGCCAGAGTCAATCAAAGCAGAAATGGTATGACAGGCCGATCCAAAATACAGTCGAGCTGGAAGAAGTGTCTGAAGTCCAGGGGATTTATCCAGTGGTGTTGCGCTCACTAGTAGCCCCTCTCCTACTGAAGAGCGATGACTTTTTAATGGACAGGTGGCAGCAAGGTGACCGGAGCAGCACAATACAGACACAGTTCATTAATAAGGTGCCGCTGTTTCTCCCTATGGGAGATCTGAGTCCTGGTAACTTGCTAGTGTTCATGATTGGGTCGAGTTTCTGATAAGTTAGCTAGAGAGGCAGAGCGTGTAGTATGATCAACTGCCATAGCAGGTGGAATATTATGGTGACAGCGATGTAGAGTGAGGCGTTGATCGATTCGAATAGCCAAACCACCAAATTGTGGAGGTAAATTCAATGAATAAATCTCATCCAGAATGTCATCAGAAAGCCTGTGCAGAAAGCGATCTCTCATATTGTGATCATTCCATTCACAAGAAGCAGCAAGAGTGCGAATCTCGATCACGTAATCCACAACCTGTCGATCTCTTTGAAATGGGACAAAATCCTCGCCACCTCCCAACCTTGAGCCAAGCGAACAAACTCTTGCCGGAGATCAGAAATAAATGTCTGATAAGAAGCACAGCAGGGATAGCAGTTGTCCCACATAGCAGTGCCCCATTCACCAGCCCTACAGGTGAGAAATGTAATGACACAAGCCACCTTCGTGGTGTCTGAAGCGAACATGGAAGGTTGCAACATAAGGAACAGGGAACACTGTGAGATGAATGCGCTGCAGGATTCAGCCTCACCTGAATACGGGTTAGGATAAGGAATGTGGGCTTCAAAATGTCCGGAAGACACAGGCATCGTGGGGGTTGGTGAGGAAACAATGCCTGATTTGTGGCAGCGATCTGATCCTGCTGACGTCCCAGCAGATCTCACTGCTGGGAGAGGGCAGAGCGAAGAGTGGAATCCTCCGCTGGGTCCATGTTGTGGGGAGATTGTTCTGTAACGTGTAGGTGCTGGACAGAATGACCCAGGAGCAGACGTAACAGTTCCAAAATATTTATTCACAAAGTCAGTAATGCACCACCATGTAGAATAGACAGTTGTGTGTTCGTCAGTGGAGTGTGTGCATTGTGGAAGTCATGAGAAACTTGGCAGTATTCTCCATAGAAGATAGATGATAAGAGAGATGCCCAGTAGACAATGCGAGCAACAGCAGAAGTGTAGATTCCCAGCACATGGTCATAGACCAGAATTCCTTGGTGGATTACCAGGCTGAACTCAGTGAAGACTGGAAGGCAAACCACAACCTGAAAAAAATGGGCAACCAACAAGTGACAAGACAGAACCAGCTAAACAAGGAGAGCGAGGTTAGTACTCAACTTAGTATAACAATGTGATCAAGAAACATAGAAGCATGAGGGCATATGTAGGCTGGAACAGGTGTTGCTCAGCAAGCTAATCAGTGGCATGATCGGTGCCACCCTGAGAACACCGAATGTTCTCATGGAAACAGATCATGCCAGTCGAGCATGCCTGCAAAACATAAGGATGCGAAAATGACAAAACCAACAAAACAAACCTGTGGGCTCACCAGAACCGTGACTGTAACCTCCCAGAGCCTGTGTCTGAGAGAGGCCTCCACAAAAAAGCTGTTGATGCACAAATTCCATTTACAAATACCGTAGAAAGGAAAGTATGTTACAAGCTCCCACGATTCCTTTAAGTATTTAGCTGTCACTCTAGGGTTCTTTTTTAACTCATTGAGCATTCTGCACTGTGCCCTTTGAGAAATCTTGGCTGGACAGCCACTTCTGCGGAGAGTATCCACAGTACAAAATTGTCTCCATTAACAGACAATTTATTGTCTAACTGGACAAATGGTAACTATGCCACCCTCACCTCTAAGCTCTTCAAGATAACTTTGTAGCCTTTTCCAGCTTCATGCATAGCAACAATTATTCATCCAAGGTCCTCTAAAATATTTTTTTTGCGAGGCATGGTACACGTCAGCAGATGCTTCTTGTGTAACCTAAACTGTGAATGTTTTAATGATGTATTCAATATGTTCAAGAACAATACAATAATTTGTTTGATATTAGTTAAAACAGATTTTGTTTGTTCATAATTTTTTACTTAGAAGACCATACTAGATTTTAAGACAACATTTTTTATATATGCAGGTAATTCCAAACGATTCACATACTTTTTCTTGCCACTGTACATATCTCTATGGTGAAAGACAAATCAGCAGGAAGCCAGGCTGAGAGATTGTTGTTTCAATTCTTTCATTACCACAACAACATTTCGGCACCGGTGTTAGGGAAACTGATCAATCCAAAAGTCCATCAATGCAAGGCACTTATTTATTCACAGGTTAACAGGCAGGAGACACACCATCAAAACTGTGAAGAAGAAGCATGGCATCAGAAAGACCAAGACAAAATGTCACAGTCATTTATGATTTAGACAAAAGGAGTACTATCCTGTATTGAATCAGAGACAGAGAATATTTTTTTATTACAGCCCTGGCACAACAAAAGAGACTACAAAGACAAAAAAGAAGAAAAAAACAATCATATAGATTTTAAAATATACGGAAGAGGATTAGGGCCAAGCAATAATAAAAAAATAAAACCATCTCGAGATTAAAGTCATTATAATGCGAGATTAAACTCGTTAAATTTCGAGAAAAAAGTCGAAATACAATCTTGAGAATAAACTCAATAAATATCGAGATTAAAGTCATTATAATGCGAGATTAAACTCGTTAAATTTCGAGAAAAAAGTCGAAATACAATCTTGAGAATAAACTCATTAAATATCCAGAATAAAGTCATTATAATGCGAGATTAAACTCGTTAAATTTCGAGAAAAAAGTCGAAATACAATCTTGAGAATAAACTCATTAAATATCCAGAATAAAGTCATTATAATGCGAGATTAAACTCGTTAAATTTCGAGAAAAAAGTCGAAATACAATCTTGAGAATAATCTCATTAAATATTGAGAATAAAGTCATTATAATGCGAGATTAAACTTAACGAGTTTTTTCTCGAAACACAACGACTTTATTCTCGATATTTAATGAGTTTATTCTCAAGATTGTATTTCAACTTTTTTCTCGAAACTTAACGACTTTAATCTCGCATTATAATGACTTTATTCTCGATATTTAATGAGTTTATTCTCAAGATTGTATTTCAACTTTTTTCTCGAAATTTAACGACTTTAATCTTGCATTATAATGACTTTATTCTCGATATTTAATGAGTTTATTCTCAAGATTGTATTTCGACTTTTTTCTCGAAATTTAACGACTTTCATCTCGCATTATAATGACTTGATTCTCGATATTTAATGAGTTTATTCTCAAGATTGTATTTCGACTTTTTTCTCGAAATTTAACGAGTTTAATCCGCATTATAATGACTTTAATCTCGAGATGGCTTTATTTTATTTTATTATTGCTTGGCCCTAATCCTCTTCCGTAAAAATAAGATCCTTCCACTCTGAAAAAAGAAAAAAAGGGCAGTGGTGGCTCAGCGGTTAAGGCGTTACTGACCAGAAGGTCAGGAGTTCAAGCCCCAACATCACCAAGACACCCCTGTTGGGCCCTTGAGCAAGGCCCTTGAACCTTTCTGCTCCAGGGGCACCGTATCATGGCTTTCCCTGCACTCTATCCCCAGCTTAGCTGGGATATGTGAAAAATAAATAATTTCACCATGTATATGCAGAAATGTATGTATAATGTGTGACAATTGATCAGTTAATTTTTTTTACAACTTCTTGTTCAGTCACTTGTCGTGCCTAAACTGGACTACTGTAATGCTCTTATTGCAGGCCTCCCAGCATGTGCAATTAGGCCCCTGCAAATGATCCAGAATGCAGCAGCACATCTGGTCTTTAATGAAACATAGAGAGCGCATGTTACACCACTCCTTGTCTCTCTTCACTAGCTGCTGGTTGATGCACTTATCAAATTCAAGATTCTGATGTTAGCATACAGAACAGTCACTGGATCTTTTGGTTTCACTGTACCTCATTGGTGGAATGACCTTCCCAAATCCATCCATGAAGCAGACTCTCTCGCTGTCTTCAACAAAAATCTAAAAACACATATTTTCCATGAGCACTTAACCATCCACTCATAAAAATATAAAATAATATATATATATATATATATATATATATATATATATATATATATACAGGTGAAACTCGAAAAATTAGAATATCGTGCAAAAGTTCATTAATTTCAGTAATTCAACTTAAAAGGTGAAACTAATATATTATATAGACTCATTACAAGCAAAGTAAGATATTTCAAGCCTTTATTTGATATAATTTTGATGATTATGGCTTACAGCTTATGAAAACCCCAAATTCAGAATCTCAGAAAATTAGAATATTACATGAAATCAATAAAAAATAAGGATTTTAAATACAGAAATGTCGGCCCTCTGAAAAGTATAATCATGCATATGTACTCAGTACTTGGTTTGGGCCCCTTTTGCATTTATTACTGCCTCAATACAGTGTGGCATGGATGCTATCAGCCTGTGGCACTGCTGAGGTGTTATGGAAGACCAAGATGCTTCAATAGCGGCCTTCAGCCCTTCTGCATTGTTTGGTCTCATGTCTCTCATCTTTCTCTTGGCAATGCCCCATAGATTCTCTATGGGGTTCAGGTCAGGCGAGTTTGCTGGCCAATCAAGCACAGTAATACCATGGTCATTGAACCAGGTTTTGGTACTTTTGGCAGTGTGGGCAGGTGCCAAGTCCTGCTGGAAAATGAAGTCAGCATCTCCATAAAGCTTGTCTGCTGAAGGAAGCATGAAGTGCTCTAAAATGTCCCGGTAGACGGCTGCGTTGACTCTGGACTTAATAAAGCACAGTGGACCAACACCAGCCGATGACATGGCTCCCCAAACCAACACAGACTGTGGAAACTTCACACTGGACTTCAAGCATCTTGGATTGTGTGCCTCTCCATTCTTCCTCCAGACTCTGGGACCTTGGTTTCCAAATGAGATGCAAAATTTGCTCTCATCAGAAAAGAGGACTTTGGACCACTGAGCAACAGACCAGTTCTTTTTTTCTTTAGCCCAGGTAAGACGTTTGACATTTGAAGCCCATGTCCAGGACCCGTCTGTGTGTGGTGGCTCTTGATGCAGTAACTCCAGCCTCAGTCCACTCCTTGTGAAGCTCCCCACACATTTGAATGGCCTTTTCCTGACAATCCTCTCCAGGCTACGGTCATCCCTGCTGCTTGTGCACCTTTTTCTTCCACACTTTTCCCTTCCACTTAACTTTCTATTAATGTGCTTTGATACAGCACTTTGAGAACATCCAACTTCTTTTGCAATTACCTTTTGAGGCTTTCCCTCCTTGTGGAGGGTGTCAATTATGGTTTTCTGCACAACTGTCAGGTCAGCAGTCTTCCCCATGATTGTGAATTCAACTCAACCAGACTGAGAGACCATTTAAAGGCTCAGGAACCCTTTGCAGGTGTTTAGCTGATTAGAGTGTGACACTTTGAGCCTACAATACTGAACCTTTTCACAATATTCTAATTTTCTGAGATTCTGAATTTGGGGTTTTCATAAGCTGTAAGCCATAATCATCAAAATTATATCAAATAAAGGCTTGAAATATCTTACTTTGCTTGTAATGAGTCTATATAATATATTAGTTTCACCTTTTAAGTTGAATTACTGAAATTAATGAACTTTTGCACGATATTCTAATTTTTCGAGTTTCACCTATATATATATGTGTGTGTGTGTGTGTGTGTGTGTGTGTGTGTGTGTGTGTGTGTGGTGAAAGCAAGAATGGGGGGATAAATGTCATTTGATAGATCTAAAGACTTTTAAATAGCTGACTACGCCACCCTCAAACGTACACCCTCAAACATACATAGGGAAATAACCCAACTAAAAAAGGGCACACAGGTTCAAGTTTCCAATAAGCAGGGCAAGAGACGTGGATACAAAAATAATGTTTCTTTATTGAATCTCTTAAAAAACAGAAATAGAAACTATGGCAATGAGAAAGAAAGTCAGTTTAAAAAGACAATTATTACACAATTAATTGGCTACAGGACAGTTAACATCTAGGTTACTGTTGTAACCTCCGTTACCTGATAGAGGGAACAAGACATTGTGTCGAATTAAGTGACAGTAGGGCACTCCTTTGAAGGCCTCGGTTACCTCTGAAATTGAGAAAAGGCCAATGAGAAATTGGCAGACAGAATTTGCATGTCCCTCCAGCGGACATACAGGTATAAACGGAAGGAAACATGCATCTGTCCATTCATGTTTTGCACTAAGGAGCCGAGAGTAAGATCCAGCCATAGCAGTGGCTCGGTTCAGCGTTGTAGCCAGGGGGACACAGACGTCTCATTCCCTCCATCAGGGAACGGAGGTTACAACAGTAACCTAGATGTTCCCCATCTGTTGCTCACTTCGACTCTAGGCAGTTGATGTGCCAACCCAGCCGGAGCGGGCGGCTGCATGCCCGTTGCATACGGTGCCCCAATCCTGTTTGGAGGCATCTGTGGTGACAAGAACGTGTCGGGACACCTGCTGGATGGGGACTCCTGTCCGCAGAGGTCTGTCCAGGGGTTGAAAGTCTGGCGGCAGGCGGGGGTGATGAACACACAGTGCGTGCTGAGGCACCATGCCCATCTCAGGACTTGAGTCTGGAGCAAGTGCTGAAGCGGTCTCATATGCATCAACCCCAGCGGCGTGACCGCTGCAGGGATTCCATATGCCCCAGGAGCCTCTGGAATTTTTTTAGAGGAACCGCTGTACCTGGCTTGAATAAGGTGAGGCATTTCAGCACCGACTGAGTGCGTTTGTTGGTGAGGTGCACTGTCATTGAGACTGATGCTCAGATGTTCTGAACTGGGGTAAGTTTGCTTTTTTCCCAGTTGACCTGAAGCCGTAGAAGGCTGAGGTGCCTGAGCACCTGGTCCCTGTAGGCGCACAGTAACTCTCAAAAGTGGGCTAGGATTAACCAGTCATCGAGGTAATTGAGTATGCGAATGCCCACTTCCCTTAGCGGGGCAAGGTCTGCCTCTGTCACCTTCGTGAAGACGCGAGGGGACAGGGACATGCCTAAAGGAAGGACCTTGTACTGATACGCCTCGCTGTCGAACGTGAACCGTAGGAAGGACCGGTGTTGAGGCAAGATAGAGACGTGGAAGTACACCTCTTTAAGGTCTACCGCTGCAAACCAATCTCGATGCCGGACGCAAGTTATAATGTGTCTTTGCATGAGCATCTTGAACAGGAGTTTGTGCAAGGCCTGGTTGAAAACTCGCAAGTCTATGATCGGCGGTAAGCCGCCGCCTTTCTTGGGTACGATGAAGGGCTGTAGAAACCCTTTTTCATCTCAGCTGGAGGGACAGGCTCTATCGCATCTGAGTAAAAGGGTCCCGATCTCCACATGCAGGGTGTTGGCGTCTTCGCCGTGCACCAAGGTAAAGTGGATGCCAGCGAAAGCGGGGGCCTGGTGAACTGAATCGCGTAGCTGAGTCGGATGGTCCTGGCCAACCAGCTCGACGGGTTGGTAAGTGAGAGCCACGCGTCCGCGTCCAAGCTCCGTGCAAGGGGCACTAAGGGGACGATTGTTTTTGACGTACCTGGCAAGGTGGGTTAGTGACTGAGGAGGAAGTCCTGTTTAAAACATTTTCAAACCCTGATGCCTGGCCTGTGCTAGTGGTGTGGGTTGAACATTTTCCTTGTATTTATTTTGGAGGATTTTTTTATTTATTTTTTACATTATTTGATGTTTGCTGGGTTGCTAATCATTATCTTCCTGCACTTCATATTCTTGTTTTGTTTGTTAATTCGATATTTGAGTATTTGTGTTATGTTTGTTTCTTTATGAGCTCTCTAACAGTGCCCAGAGTTCTCTTATATTACGGGGTGAACAGTGTTTTCGTTGTTTCATGTTCTGTTGTTAATTTGAGTCTCTGTGTTTATTTTAGGAGCTGAAGGCCCCAGAGTAGGGAGGCTCCACAGAGATGCAGCGATAGGATCCCAATGACTTAACACAATTCTAAGGGGTGTGGCTTGTCAAATATATTACAGAGGAACTGCCCATTCAGGCTACATATATATTCTTGTTGCACTCTAATTGGTCTTGGATACTACTTTTTTGCTAGTGAAACTTTGTAATGCAGCACTTTTCGTACTACTGTCTCCTCAAGATAAATTGCTTATGATGTTATTATATGTAGTCTCTTTGAATAAAAGCATCTGCCAAATGAATAAATGTAAAAGCAAATAAGAATTTTTTTTGGATCATCCGATATAAAGGCATGGTTAGATATAAGGATAATATACAGGTGTTTCTTTAAATTATCAGTTCATCTAAAATATTAATTTGAGTCTAAATTGGCTGATTCTTGAAGCACACAGAATAAGAATATTTTATTAGAAATTGCAACAATTTCTCTCTGCCACTTTACAAAAGTATTAAACAGGTCTCCATATTTTATATTGTATAGAATAAAGTTTGATGCCTACTGTATATTCACTTGTAAAATGTAAAAAATAAAAATGCATGTCAGATTGTTGATTGGAGCTGTAGTGTAAAAAACAAGCAAACAAGAAAAAAGGCAATGTAGATTTATAATATTATCCAACATAAATGTAATTATTGCCTGTGGTTTTAGCTGACTAGGATGCTTACTGTCTGATATTCTGCAATTTTGAGATTAATGGTATTGTCAAATAACTGTGCCTGTGTAACGCTTGAGTAACGAGGCAGACGAGGAGATGCGGATCCAAATGCAGTCTAAACTTTATTTAGTTAACAAACAGGTAAACACAAAGGAACAACCCACAATGGGGAAATCAAACATAAAAACTGTAAACTAAACACTATGTAAACGAACTGCGGTCAAGTGGGCCGCGCGTTGAAAATACACGGTCAAGCCAGCCGCACATCTTTTTTTAGTATGCGCGTCTAATCGTGTCCTTACGGTATGGGTGCTGAAAGAGGTCAAACTTGATTTTTTGACTCTATTTTCTGCTATTTTCCATCTTATTAGGACACAAATATTTTTTTTTTTTTTTACTATTTTAATGTTTGTATGCCTAAATATGATTAACATTAATTATTACATAATTTTTTTTAATATATATATAATATATATATATATATATATATATATATATATATATATTAGTATACATTAATTATTATAATATATTTATTAATGCTAATGAAATCTGTAATATTGATGTTAATTATCATACATTTATTTTACATTTGTATTGTTGATTTTAATGTTTGTGTATATATAAAGTATACATTTAATTATTATACATCATGTATAAATGTTTATTTATTTATTTTATTTTTTCATGTTAATGTAAATTATTAATATGATACAACAGGCTTTTGAAACACAAATGATATTTAAAACACAAGCACACACACACACACACACACACACAATTTATATATACAAGTATGTTATATTACTGTATAGTTTTGGAGGAAAGGCAAACTCACCTCACACATCAAAGTGCATTCTTGCACTTGACACCATGTCCCATTTTCAAACACTCATAAAAAGTGTTCCTTCATAGGTTTGCTCATTCTTTCAATATATCCATGTTCAGAGTGACTCTTAATATTACTGTAATTACTTTCAAGTCATTTTACTGTATAGTTTTGGAGGAAAGTAAAGGCAAACTCACCCCAATCATCAAAGTGCATTCTTGCACTTACACCATGTCCCATGTTCAAACACTCATAAAAAGTGTTCCTTCATAGGTTTGCTCATTCTTTCAATATATTCATGTTCAGAGTGACTCCTAATATTACTGTAATTACTTTCAAGTCATTTTACAGTATAGTTTTGGAGAAAAGTAAAGGCAAACTCACCTCACACATCAAAGTGCATTCTTGCACTTGACACCATGTCCCATTTTCAAACACTCATAAAAAGTGTTCCTTCATAGGTTTGCTCATTCTTTCAATATATCCATGTTCAGAGTGACTCCTAATATTACTGTAATTACTTTCAAGTCATTTTACTGTATAGTTTTGGAGAAAAGTAAAGGCAAACTCACCCCAATCATCAAAGTGCATTCTTGCACTTGACACCATGACCCATTTTCAAACACTCATAAAAAGTGTTCCTTCATAGGTTTGCTCATTCTTTCAATATATTCCTGTTCAGAGTGACTCCTAATATTACTGTAATTACTTTCAAGTCATTTTACAGTATAGTTTTGGAGGAAAGTAAAGGCAAACTCACCCCAATCATCAAAGTGCATTCTAGCACTTGACACCATGTCCCATGTTCAAACACTCATAAAAAGTGTTCCTTCATAGGTTTGCTCATTCTTTCAATATATTGCTGTTCAGAGTGACTCTGACTATTACCGTAATTATTTTCAAGTCATTTTACAGTATAGTTTTGGAGAAAAGTAAAGGCAAACTCACCCCAATCATCAAAGTGCATTCTTGCACTTGACACCATGACCCATTTTCAAACACTCATAAAAAGTGTTCCTTCATAGGTTTGCTCATTCTTTCAATATATTCCTGTTCAGAGTGACTCCTAATATTACTGTAATTACTTTCAAGTCATTTTACAGTATAGTTTTGGAGGAAAGTAAAGGCAAACTCACCCCAATCATCAAAGTGCATTCTTGCACTTTACACCATGACCCATTTTCAAACACTCATAAAAAGTGTTCCTTCATAGGTTTGCTCATTCTTTCAATATATTCCTGTTCAGAGTGACTCCTAATATTACTGTAATTACTTTCAAGTCATTTTACAGTATAGTTTTGGAGGAAAGTAAAGGCAAACTCACCCCAATCATCAAAGTGCATTCTAGCACTTGACACCATGTCCCATGTTCAAACACTCATAAAAAGTGTTCCTTCATAGGTTTGCTCATTCTTTCAATATATTGCTGTTCAGAGTGACTCTGACTATTACCGTAATTATTTTGAAGTCATTTTACTGTATAGTTTTGGAGGAAAGTAAAGGCAAACTCACCCCAATCATCAAAGTGCATTCTTGCACTTGACACCATGTCCCATTTTCAAACACTCATAAAAAGTGTTCCTTCATAGGTTTGCTCATTCTTTCAATATATCCATGTTCAGAGTGACTCCTAATATTACTGTAATTACTTTCAAGTCATTTTACTGTATAGTTTTGGAGGAAAGTAAAGGCAAACTCACCCCAATCATAAAAGTGCATTCTTGCACTTACACCATGTCCCATGTTCAAACACTCATAAAAAGTGTTCCTTCATAGGTTTGCTCATTCTTTCAATATATTCCTGTTCAGAGTGACTCCTAATATTACTGTAATTATTTTCAAGTCATTTTACTGTATAGTTTTGGAGGAAAGTAAAGGCAAACTCACCCCAATCATCAAAGTGCATTGTAGCACTTACACCATGTCCCATGTTCAAACACTCATAAAAAGTGTTCCTTCATAGGTTTGCTCATTCGTTCAATATATTCCTGTTCAGAGTGACTCTGACTATTACTGTAATTATTTTCAAGTCATTTTACTGTATAGTTTTGGAGGAAAGTAAAGGCAAACTCACCCCAATCATCAAAGTGCATTGTAGCACTTGACACCATGACCCATGTTCAAACACTCATAAAAAGTGTTCCTTCATAGGTTTGCTCATTCTTTCAATATATTCCTGTTCAGAGTGACTCTGACTATTACTGTAATTATTTTCAGGTAATTTTACTGTGTAGTTTTGGAGAAAAGTAAAGGCAAACTCACCCCAATCATCAAAGTGCATTCTTGCACTTGACACCATGACCCATTTTCAAACACTCATAAAAAGTGTTCCTTCATAGGTTTGCTCATTCTTTCAATATATTCCTGTTCAGAGTGACTCTTAATATTACTGTAATTATTTTCAAGTTATTTTACTGTATAGTTTTGGAGGAAAGTAAAGGCAAACTCACCCCAATCATCAAAGTGCATTCTTGCACTTGACACCATGACCCATTTTCAAACACTCATAAAAAGTGTTCCTTCATAGGTTTGCTCATTCTTTCAATATATTCCTGTTCAGAGTGACTCTTAATATTACTGTAATTATTTTCAAGTTATTTTACTGTATAGTTTTGGAGGAAAGTAAAGGCAAACTCACCCCAATCATCAAAGTGCATTCTTGCACTTGACACCATGTCCCATGTTCAAACACTCATAAAAAGTGTTCCTTCATAGGTTTGCCCATTCTTACATTTGACTAATGTTCAGACTCTGACTATTACTGTAATTATTTTCAGGTAATTTTACTGTGTAGTTTTGGAGAAAAGAAAAGACCAATTCACCCCAATCATCAAAGTGCATTGTAGCACTTACACCATGTCCCATGTTCAAACACTCATAAAAAGTGTTCCTTCATAGGTTTGCTCATTCTTTCAATGGATTCCTGTTCAGAGTGACCCTGACTATTACTGTATCAATTTTCATTTAATTGTGCCATTGTTAAACACTAAATTATTTTCATTTTTGAAGTCATTGTTGTGCAAACATACCATGCTTATTTTGTATTCATAATTAACTTACACTATTTAATATACAGTAGTGGACAAATTTACATGGAAATACAGCATATACACAATGTCTTCTTGCATTTTACGTATTATTGTCATTTTAATTTAGTGAAAACCTTGTTTTTAACTATAAGAAATGATTATGTTCATCATCCGTTTGAGAAGTAATTTATTTTGGTTAATGGTTACAACCTCACCTTTAGTTTCTTATGTCTACGTTTTATATCCTTATGTCTATGTTTCTTTTGTTGTTGGTGTTTTTCTTTGTTTCTGATGATTAAGTCTGCAAAACTGTTTTTTTTTATGTTTACCTTAATCTGCAGTCTATTGAATCTGCTCAACTGGAATTTGTCATTTCCCCTCCTCCTTGACAGAATCATTACAAACATATGGCATTGAGATGAACTTTAAAATGATCTTTCTAAATGAAAATCCATATACAGCAAGTGTCACATCATAGAGATAAGGAGAAAGAGTTGATAACACAAAGAAAAATTATACTTATGCAGTGTCATGTCCTTGTCCTTGAATATGATCACATTTTTATTAATTATTTGCTTTTCTTATTTCAGAAAACAACTATGTCCATCTTGCAACACCACTTTCGGCATGCTGTTGTACTCATGTACAACCCATCAGACTGCAAGTGTCTACTGTGGCTTTGGCACCTGCGTGGCATTGACTGGCTGCTGCACACTAATGCACACACCTAAAATAATCTTCTCATATTAGGTTTTTGTTTTATTACTTAAAATTACATTTTTGCATTTGTATCTATTGTGAAATGTCATAACACAGGATACATAATACCTATCACACCATATTTCTGTAATTCTGTTTATAAAACTCTTGTTTAAATTTCATTAGGTTGTAGCCTACTGCAGTCTTCTGATAACCATTCGATACTGTGCTTGTTAGGTGTCATTGAGTATTAAAGGTGCCTATAAATAAATTGTATGATTATTAAGTTGGCTTGTGAGAGCCAACTTACTGAAATCCTACTTAAACTTCTTAAGTTGGCTTGTGAGAGCCAACTTACTGAAATCCTATTTAAACTTATTATTATTAGTGGTGCTTGCCAAAGGCAGAGCATCACTATTGTTCTCTTGCATACTTATTAGTGGTGCTTGCCAAAGGCAAGGCATCACTATTGTTATTCACCATACTTATTATTAGTGGTGCTTGCAAAGCATCACTTGTAATCTCACATACTTATTATTTTTATTTTTATTAGTGGTGCTTGCAAAGCATCACTTGTAATCTCACATACTTATTATTTTTATTTTTATTAGTGGTGCTTGCAAAGCATCACTATTGTAATCTCACATACTTATTATTAAGTTGGCTTGTGAGAGCCAACTTACTGAAATCCTACTTAAACTTATTAAGTTGGCTTGTGAAAGCCAACTTACTGAAATCCTATTTAAACTTATTATTATTATTATTAAGTTGGCTTGTGAGAGCCAACTTACTGAAATCCTACTTAAACTTATTATTATTATTATTATTATTATTATTATTAAGTTGGCTTGTGAGAGCCAACTTACTGAAATCCTACTTAAACTTATTATTATTAAGTTGGCTTGTGAGAGCCAACTTACTGAAATCCTACTTAAACTTATTAAGTTGGCTTGTGAGAGCCAACTTACTGAAATCCTATTTAAACTTATTAGTGGTGCTTGTAAAGCATCACTATTGTAATCTCACATACTTATTAAGTTGGCTTGTGAGAGCCAACTTACTGATATTGTACTTCAACTTATTAAGCTGGCTTGTGAAAGCCAACTTACTGAAATCCTATTTAAACTTATTATTATTATTAGTGGTGCTTGCCAAAGGCAAGGCATCACTATTGTTATTCGCCATACTTATTATTAGTGGTGCTTGCAAAGCATCACTATTGTAATCTCACATACTTATTTTTCTTATTATTATTAGTGGTGCTTGCAAAGCATCACTATTGTAATCTCACATACTTATTAGTGGTGCTTGCAAAGCATCACTATTGTTATTCGCCATACTTATTATTAGTGGTGCTTGCAAAGCATCACTATTGTAATCTCACATACTTATTTTTCTTATTATTATTAGTGGTGCTTGCAAAGCATCACTATTGTAATCTCACATACTTATTTTTCTTATTATTATTAGTGGTGCTTGCAAAGCATCACTATTGTAATCTCACATACTTATTTTTCTTCTTATTATTATTTAGTGGTGCTTGCAAAGCATCACTATTGTAATCTCACATACTTATTTTTAGTGGTGCTTGCCAAAGGCAAGGCATCACTATTGTTATTCGCCATACTTATTATTAGTGGTGCTTGCCAAAGGCAAGGCATCACTATTGTTATTCGCCATACTTATTAGTGGTGCTTGCCAAAGGCAAGGCATCACTATTGTTATTCGCCATACTTATTATTATTATTATAATAATAATAATTATTCTTCCACACAAAAGTTCGGCAGTAACTTGTCCCGCAGCTTTTGTCACACACCCCTGAGTGAGGCGTCAAATTATGCGGCCTATTGAGGAGAGGTGTGGAATGACTTTTATAGCTGATCGGGGTACGGTATTTGCCCCAGGGGCAAAAAAGCGGCCTAAAAAATCCCATAGACTTAACATTGCGACAAACTTTGACGAGTCACAGCTCCGAGCGAGAATTTCAGCAGAAACGTGTGATTTGCCACATTTGAAGAGGCTGGCAGGCTCTGTAAGAGCATACCTCAATATGGGGTAAAAGTTGCACCCTGGGGGGCAGGAGCTGCCCAAAGTTGCCCCATTGACTTACAATGGTGTAGGACGGCCCATGAAATGACATTGCATAGGGATATTGTATTGAACATAGCTCTGGATCACAGTGTCATAGAGACAAGGGGGCGGGCTCATTTTACTCAGACAACCAATCAGTCTCTCGGGATCATTGTGAAGCTATCAAGCCACGCCCTAGCAACAATTTAAAGCACCTTAGCAACAAGTCCTATAGACTTCTAATGAAAGACATCAAAGGGATATCTCCGGATAAAAGTGTCATAGAAACACAAGGGTGGTCTCGTTTGACTCGGGACAACAAACAACCAATCATGAATCACCTCAACACTTCCTAGCCCCTCCCTAGCAACCATTGTCGAGCACCTTAGCAACCAAAATCCATAGAGGGATAACATCCATTCTGAATGTAACAGAGGCATGGGAGTTGGTTTATATCATTCATACTGACAAGCAGCCTTTGGAGTTTCATGATTGGCAGCTGCCAAGCCACTCCTTAGCAACTAAACAGAGTACCCTACCAACCGAGTAACAAAACACATATCTCTGCACCAGAAAATCAGAGAGACTACTGGGTTGATTTATTTCAATCAGGATGGCAAGGAGACTTGATAAGTATCACTATGGTAACTGCCTAGCAACCACATGGGGTTACCCTAGCAACAGAGTAACAAATCACATATCTCTGCATCAGAAAAAGAAGAGACTTCCGGGTTGACTTATTTCAATCAGGATGGCAAGGAGACTTCATTAGTATCACTATGGTAACTGCCTAGCAACCAGATGGGGTTACCCTAGCAACCGAGTAACAAATCACATATCTCTGCATCAGAAAAACGTAGAGACTTCTGGGTTGACTTATTTCAATCAGGATGGCAAGGAGACTTGATTAGTATCACTATGGTAACTGCCTAGCAACCAGATGGGGTTACCCTAGCAACCGAGTAACAAATCACATGTCTCTGCACCAGAAAATAGTACAGACTTCTGGGTTGATTTATTTCAATCAGGATGGCAAGGAGACTTGATTAGTATCACTATTGTAATTGCCTAGCAACCAGATGGGATTACCCTAGCAACCAACTAACAAATCACATATCTCTGCACCAGAAAATCAGAGAGACTTCTGGGTTGATTTATTTCAATCAGGATGGCAAGGAGACTTGATAAGTATCACTATGGTAACTACCTAGCAACCAGATGGGGTTACCCTAGCAACCAACTAACAAATCACATATCTCTGCATTACAAAAACGTACAGACTTCTGGGTTGGTTTATTTCAATCAGGATGGCAAAGATACTTGATTAGAATCACTATAGTAACTGCCTAGCAACAAGGAGGGGTTACCCTAGCAACCAAGAAACAAATCACATATCTCTGGATCAGAACATCGTACAGACTTCCGGGTTGACTGATTTTACTCAGGATAGCAAGAACACTTGATAAATATCACTATGGTAACTGCCTAGCAACCAGATGGGGGTACCCTATCAACCAAGTAAAAAAACACATATCTCAGCAGTTACAAAATGCTATTTGACGAGTTTTGCCACGGCAAGCACCA